>NC_060070.1:35382651-35685681 GCF_922984935.1 Meles meles
ACAGAGAGATCACAAGTAGATAGAGAGGCAGGCAGAGAGAGAGAGAAGGAAGCAGGCCCCCTGCCGAGCAGAGAGCCCGATGCGGGACTCGATCCCAGGACCCTGAGATCATGACCTGAGCCGAAGGCAGCGGCTTAACCCACTGAGCCACCCAGGCGCCCCAAATGCATAGTATTTTAATGCACATATATCAATAGCATTTTTCTATTATAAATGATAAACATTTATAGAAAGCTTATTGCACAATTCTGTGACTCCATTCATTCATTTCTGGGCCAGTAAAAACGATGACCTTGTACATGGGCTTGAATGAATATCTTCATGAGCTACTTGCAAGGAGGTGATGAATAATATTATTCATGTATCTCATTTCACACGTTAATTTTCACAAAATACTAAGTAGTATGAAGAGTAGCAGAGCAAAGAAATCACAAGCTAAAATCAACACGATTTTAATGAAGAGTGGCCTATGTGTTCTCTAGGTCTAATAGAGTAAAACACCGGTATTTTGCAATGCTGAAAATCCAGACAAAGACAGAAAAAGCTGTTTCATTGCAGAAACATTAGTCTAGAATGGTCTTATATGATATTGAGATCACCATAAACAAAATGGATTATTCAAATAGAATTCTCAAGGCTCTATTTCAGTTTCTGTTTTCTGTTTTGTTTTAAGAGAACCCAAATGGACAATTAAATCTAATTTCCTAATTTGTTCCACAGTTACATATTTGAATGATTGGAGGAATTTTGCATACTATAGTCTTCTATAATATCCCATTCTTACTGAAAATTAAACTATCCAAACTAGACTCTTAACCAATGTTTGCCTATGAGTCTTTCCTAAATCAGTCCTCAATCTATCATCACCATCAAGGAGATATAATCCCAATGTTAATATTTTAAACAAGATCAGAGTTGTAGATCTGTCATTATGTCTGAATTTACTACATGCAAATTAAATTGTACATTCGATAATCAATACTGTCTTTTAATTTATTAACCTACATAGGTTTCATGTACTTTTATAGGCATGAAATTACATACTTCCTAAAACTTTCAAGAAAGTTTGCAAATTTCAAATAGCTTCTCTTTACTCTCAGATACATGAAATACCAGAACTTTCTTGGTAATAATAATGTAATATTAAATATAATGCCATTAGCAAAGAAAGATCATTCTTAATAAAAATTGGGCCATTAAAATCTATAAAGTGAAATCTTTTCTCATATAAATCACATGCATAAATCAGACTTTTTTTTTTTTTTTTAAAGATTTATTTTTTTGACAGATAGAGATTACAAGTAGGCAGAGAGGCAGGCAGAGAGAGAGAGAGGAGGAAGCAGGCTCCCAGCCAAGCAGAGAGCCCGATGCGGGGCTCGATCCCAGGACCCTGGGATCATGACCTGAGCCGAAGGCAGAGGCTTTAACCCGCTGAGCCACCCAGGCGCCCCAAAATCAGACTTTTTTAAAGTGAACTACTTTAGAACAGCTTTTGGTCCATAAACAAAATCAACTTGAACTAAATCTATCTCCCCATCATATAGATTATTATCAAGCAGGTCTGTAGGCTATAAATGATCTATATCCTTAATATAATTACAGAAGGACTCAAGGTCCATGTACTTTTTTTAAAACTCTAACCTCTAAATTAATAGAAAAAATGTAAAATTCTTATAGAAATTTTCGCTTAGTAGCAGACATTTTATAAGAGGAAAAAGACCATTTGGAACCAAATTAGGTGGATGTTTTCAAGTAAGATGTAAAATAAAAAAAAAAAAAAAGGATTTCCCACCAGAGCCTAAATCATAAATCATTTTCAGAGAAATCAATGTACATTCCCTTCTGTGTCTGGGATTTCAGTCTCTTATATAATACATCTTTCTAAAACAAATGAAACTATCTTACACCCTTGCTAATAGAAAACTAATGGTAAGTTATGCCTCAGATACCTCATTTACAATATTTTCATACTTATTGCTTTGTATCTCTATAAAGCTTCATTTTTATGTTTCCCTGGGTAATTTCTAAGGAAAGAAAATCTGTTCTAAATCATTGGTTTTGTGTATCAGAAAACATATATTCACTATATATCATGGCAGATTTTTAAAGGCAATTAGAATCAATCAATATAAGTATTACATAAGATTTGCAATGCTTGAACTAGTCTTTAATAACTATTTTTAAAAAGCATTCACATAGATCTAAGTGGCATTTATAGCTTCTTTCGGAGTTGAATTTGTTCTGGGAAGGGAACTAACGAGAGAATAAGATTAGATGACTATTGTACTTTCATTTCTCGCTTTCAAATAACTTTATTTTATTTACATTGAGAGGAAGGATTATTGCTACATTTTGTGGGGCTGGTATCTAGACACTGATGTCAAAGAACCTAGACTCTAAGAGAAAAGGTAAAACATTCCTTCTAATAACTGACTCTAACACAAGATGAGAGTTAAAAGCACCCATAAATCGAGTGCTCATAAAGAGCTATGGAAGTGCAGTGGTTCCTTCCTGCTTGGAAGAAGCAAGGTCTAGGAAGAAAGCCTGAAGGGAGGTAGCTTTTGAACTGGACCTTGAAGGGTAAGTAAGAAAACAAGAGTGTCAAAGGGCATGAAACTCTTGTTTCACAGAACACTTATTCATGCCTGGTGGCATCTTTTGGAACAGAGTACAAAGAAATACCAGTTTGGGGCCAAGCACTGTACAAAACCAGTTGCCATGGCCTCTGAGAGAGAAGTAGGGGCATGATCTGAACAGTGTTCGTTGAGAGCAGAGAAGGTACGGAGGTATAGAGAGATACTTGGAAAAGACGTGGTAACTATCTGATAAATGAGAGTGAGTGGCTACTGAAAAGTCAGAGTAGGATTCATGCTCCCACATGGCCTTCAAGAGTGAAAAGGGAGCATCTCCGCTTCCACGGAGGCTGGAATAAACAGCACCACATAGGAAGAACACTAAGACAGAGATTATAGTTAATTTGTTTTCCATATCTCTCCCTGATCCTCCTTTCTGTCTTCTTCACTGGTTTTTCCTATACCCCTTTGTTCCTTGAGTTGGAAGTCCCGGGGATCAGTGTATGGTGGGTCACTTCTCTTTTCTGTCAGTCCTCACTCCCTTGGTGATCTCAGAGTATTCTCATTCTCAGGGAACTGAATGCCATTCTTATGCAGATGAATTTGTATCTGTCATCATATGAAGATGAATTAGTATCACCAGCTGAGAAGACTCATCTTCATCCGAAATTGTGCATACGATAGCCTCCTCAACGCCTCACAGACTTCTCAGATTCAACATAATTTGAACTCGTCTCCTGATCCCTACTTCCCGGTCCCTGACCCTACACCACCAAATGTCTTCCCTTCCAGTTTCTTATGCAAAAACATTCCTGACCCCATTCTTTCTCTTTAACCCCACATTCAATGTTTTGGTCTTCTGTTAGGTCTTTAAAATTTACCCAGAATCTCACCTACTTTCACTACCTCTACTCATGTGTGATTAAAATTACTTGTCTGGCTCCTACATGATCTCTTCATTCCCCTACAGTATGTTCTAAAGTAGAAAAGCCAAAAGGATCCTTTTAGAGCGTGCTTCAGTTAAGATGACTACCCCACTCAAAACCCAGTGATGGTTTCTGACTTCACTCAAGATGAAAGGCAAAGCTTTAATATAACCCAAGTCTCCACATGTTCTTCCTTCTCCTGCTAGGCACCTCCATGACTTCATCTCCTACTACCTTGCCTTAGCTGATTCCACTCTAGGTACACCCGCCTCTCTGTTGTTTCTCAACTGTGCCAGGGAAACTCCCACTTTAGGCTTTGGCACTAGCTGTCCCCTCTGCCTAGAATGGGCTCCTCCAGAAGAACTAAAACTCCTACCTCCAACAAGTCTTTGTCACATTCTCAAAGAGATCTGTTGAAACTACCTTGTTTGAAATTACAACCAGCTCTCTCATCCCACCTAGCATTATCAATCTCCTATTATCTTGTTTTTTTTCTTATTTCCTTCGACAAAATTTATAGAAGGAAGTTAAATCATACAATATGATTTAATTATTTATTATATTTATATTTTTGTGTGTATCTCCCTCTACTAGTAGGTAAGCTCCATAAGAGCAGAAATACTTGCTTTATGCACCAAATACCTAGAACAATAATTGCCAGAGTAAGGGCTTAATAAATACTTACTAAATGAATGAATTCATGAATGAATGAATGTACTCTGAAGGGTCTATTGAGATAACTTTTCTCTTATTTTAACCACTAATGTAATTATATGATATTTATATATTGATTTATTAACATGGTAATATTAACTATAGTTGGATTCCAGGGAAAAATCATATTTATTTGTGATGTTATATATATATATATATATAATATACGAATATAAAATATTATATATAATATATATAAGTAATATAGATATTTAAACTATATTCCCTAAAGTTTTTTTTCTTAATTTTCATATCTATATTCAAAAGTAAAATAGATGTGACCTTATGTTGTGCCATCTTTACAGTTTGGGCTTCAAGCTGTGTTTGCTCTTTGAAAAAAGATGGGAGCAAATACTATGAAGTGTTGGGTGTGGCATACAAATTTGCCAAAAATTTCAAGACAATTTAACTAAGCAAATTCGGCAGAGATTTTGATAATATGTAGAATTTTTCTGTTTTTTTTTCTACCTTCTACTTAAGAAAACTTTGGAAATACACATACCTATATACGTATTTCATAGGTATATGAACTCATATACATATATTAAAGTTTATGAATATTTTCTAAATATGTAAGCACACAACTTAAGAGCCTATGCAATGAAGCTTTGGCTTTACAAACTGGACTCTAAGCCAGGGTACCTGGGTTTGAATCCCAGAACTCACCTTCCAGTTTTACCACTTACTAAACATGTAAGGTTTGGCAAAATAGCTTACTTCTTTATGCATCAGTTTTCCCAAAAATAAGAAGGGATGAGCAATAATATGTATGACTTTGAGAGGTTCTGAATGGTTTGATATATATAAAATTCACCTGGAACTGAAAAAAAGAATTCAATATTTCAACTTCCACTCAACTAAAATGAAAATAAACCACCCAACAAGAATAGCCTGATTTTATGATAATAAATAAATAAAAAGTACATTTTATTTAAATTTCAGGTTGATGTTTAGGCAGCAGGTGCTTTGGTTCTCTCTCTTTAAGAATTTAATGACTTGTAAACACACACTTGATAAGGCGTTACATAAGAGGAGCCTGCGATACTTTTGTGGTGTGAGGAATTCACTGTTGATGGAAATAATTTCATCTGCTAATTTATATGTTTAATAGTAAAGTGTTTAGGCTATGTAAAGCATCCTGTTTGATAATATGGTAGAGCACCTCCCAGATTTGCCATATCTGTATTTCTTGGAGGACATCAGGCACTAATCTCTAGTTTTTCCCCCAGGGAGCTTTCACTCATTAAGCCTCTACCCTCTGCCAATCTGGATTACTTGTTAGAAGTTACATGTTCTCAAAAAAAAAAAAAAAAAAAAGAAGAAGTTACATGTTCTCAGAGCTCTCTGTTTTTGTCCTTTAGCATTTTTTTAGCATCAAAATTGTATTTTTCAGTTTTTTGTATAATACTAGTTGAAACTCAAAATGCAGTTTCCATAAATGCATAGACTGTGTCTACCTTTTTTATTTGTTGTATCTCTGCTATCAGTTTTAAAATTTGAAAACTCTGGGGTGCCTGGGTGGCTCAGTCGGTTAAGCATCTGACTCTTGATTTCAGCTCAGGTCACAATCTCAGAGCTATGAGATTTAACATCACAACAGTCTCTGTACTAAGCATGGAGCCTTCTTGAGATTCTCTCTCTCCCTCTTCCTCTGTCCCTCCCCACTCTTGTGCAGTCTCTCTTTAAAAAATACTTAATTAATTAAATTAAAATCTGAAAAATTATAGACCCTCAATAAATATTTTATAAAATAAATGAATGATGATGTTATTCAGCACATACCAAACAATACCATATAGTGTTTAATAGTGTAGACTTTGGAGAAATAAAATTTTTATTTTGTCTCTCTCTGCCATTTTGTGTAAACAGGTTTCCACCAGGAAAGTTCAACTTTCTGATACTCAGCTTCCTTATCTAGAAAAGAGATATGACAAAAATCTCTTTCCTTACAGAATGATTGTGAAGCTGAAGTGATATTCCTGAAGGACTCAGCAGAGTAGTCATGTCTCAAGGTATAATACACTGTGGCTATTATTTTTAGGGTCATTACAGAACATATTATTATTATAACTTTAATCCTAATTGTATCTTTCATTAATATGAAATAAACCACAATCCAACATTATTTGGTTTGTGTTTAAAATTTCTTTCTTTAGAAAATGTTCTGAAAGTCAATTTCTCTATTGTTAAATTTATCTATTTGCTGAGAACTATCTCCATTTGACCCCCCACAATTATTACATTCTTCAGATGGCAGTATTTTCGATGGCCCAAGATACTTAAAAGACTGAAGAGAACTAGAGATCCTACTCACTACCCAGTAATGGTTTGGATGTTCTAGAGGGTTGGTCTGAACCTGCCACATCTGCGTGGTACAAGAACAAGTGGTATAAGAACAGTCATATGATCTTTCCATAGGAAGCTTGATGAAGTCCCAGCAACCTGTCCTTTGAAGCAGTCTCCCGCAGCTTGCAAGATCTACTTGAGGCAAATGTAACAATTTTCTATGGCAGAATGCAGTCAGATTTTAATCTGAATCAGGTGACCAAATTCATTTTTGTGATTCCTCTCAGGGCCAGGATGATTCTAGGACTACTACTCCAAAAGTCATGATGACCTTCTTGATTTTAAATCTTATTTATGAAAAGACACTGGTGTTTGATTATTATCTCTAGCTAATTCACAAATCTTAAACATCAGTAATTCCATCAATGAAGTGATGTCTCACATCCCTTTACACTGATTGGTAAGGGAAGTAGCTCTAACCAGAGATAAAGAGAGTTGACTTGTTTGTAGCTACTATCTTTGGAGTGTGGAATGAAGACTTTAAATTAAGTCTTTCAAATTCTGATTATTCTTTCACTCACCCAGCAGCTCCATATTACCTACTCTGGGGTGTATATAAATCAAAACACACACACAGCATTTTCTATGCTGAAGTATTTTAAAGTAAATTAAAGCAATGTGATATGTTTACTGAATCATTTTACATTTAACTCTTCACATCCTGGAGATATTGACTTACCCTTTCTGTGTTTCAGTTTACATCTATAATATGGAGGTAATAATAGTAATTTTCTTACAAGATTGATGTGAGTTTTGAACAAGATTGATGTGAGCTTGAATAAGACCTAGTAAGCACTTAGAACAGTGTCCAGCCTATAATAAAATTAAATAAATTTTGACAGCAGCAGCTACTACCACTGTTACTAACTACTTTTACCATTTTATAATTATTAATATTACTGACAATATAAGCAGATTTTTTAAAAGTCCTTAGATTCTAGGCTGTAGTTCTTTTGGGCAACATTATTTTCCTCTGAGTTCTCAGGATCCTGCTCCCTTTTTTGTGTCACTTAATTCTTTCTTGGTTCGTATGTTCCTTCTTCCCATTTACCCAGTCACAAATAAAAAATCTCCTTGGGATTATGGTCAGGATGTGTGGATTACCCACAGCTTCTATACATATCCCCCGTGGACTGTTCAGGCAAGTCTTCAGGAAACTGGGGACTCCTGAGGGAATCAAATTTCCCATTTCAAATTTCCCATTTCAGGTTCCCATTTCAAGCAAGAATGTGAGTTGGTATGTACTGTTCTTTGCCTAGTCTCCAGATCCTCTGAAGCAATGGACAAATGCCAATTGTCCTTCTGGATATGAAACCAGATTTTAAGCCTCCAGAACAGAAGTGCCCAACTCATGACCCCAAGCTTACATTTAGCTATCAGAAGTAATTGCTTGTCCTACATGATGCTTTTGTTGTTGTTGCTTTTGTTTGTTTTGTTTTATAGAATTTAAGTCAAAATTAAAAATTAAGAGGTCTTTCAAAGACTGAAACATTGGACCTAATGCCATAAAACTCCTAACATAAAACAGAGAAGCTCACCCGTATTGATCTTGGCAATGATTTTTTTTTTTTTAAACATGACAACAAAAGCAAAAATTAACAAATGGAACAATATCAAACTCAGGAACTTCTGCCCAGAAAAAAAAAAAGAAAAAAAAAAAAAGACAATCTACAAAATGGAAGAACATTTTTTTGTAAACCATATATTGAACACAAGGTTAATAGCCAAAATATAGAAAGAACTTGGCTAATTTAATAATAAAAAATAAACAATTTGAATAAAAAATGGGCAGGTAAGGTAAATAGATATTTTCTCAAAGAGGACAACAAAATGGCCAACAGGCACATAAAAAGATGCTCAATATCGCTAATTATCAGGGAAATGCAAATCAAAACCACAATAAGATGCCACCTCACACTATTAGAATAGCTATTATCAAAAAGACAAGAGACGACAGGGGCTGCAAGGATGTGCTGAAAAGGAACACTTACATAATGTTGTGGTAATATAAATTGGTTCAACGACTGTAAAAAACAATATGGAGGGCCCTCAAAAAAAAAGTAAATAAAACTACTATAGGACCCAGCAATTCCACTTCTGGGTATGTACCCAAAGGAAATGAAAATTGGATTTTGACAAGGTATATGCAGTCCCATGTTTATTACAGCATTATTCACAATAGCTAAGATACAGAAACAACCTAAATGCCCATTAATAAATGAATGGATTAAAAAGATGTGATATAAAAACACAAGGGAATATTATTCAAACATGAGAAAGGAGGATATCCTTCCATTTGCAACAACATAAATGGACCTAAAGCACATTACACTAAGTGAAATATGTTAGAGAAAGGCAACTATTACATGATCTCATTTACATGTGGAGTTTTTAAAAGTTAAACCTGTAGGGGCACATGGGTGGCTCAGTTAATAGAGAATGCAACTCTTGATCTCTAGGGTCACGAATTCAAGCCCCACATTGGGCATAGAGATTACTTTTAAAAAGTAAATTTAAAAAATTAGTTAATATTTTAAAAAGTTATACCTGTTTAAAAAAAAAAGAGAGTAAAATAGAAGTTACCAGAGGATAAGGTAGAGGATGATGTTTAAGGGTACAAACTCTTTTTTTTTTTTTTTAAGGGTACAAACTCTTAAGGAGTAATAAATAAGCCACAGAGATTTAATCCACAGTTTAATGAATATAGATGTTAATATTATAATTCAGTTATGTAATGTGGTCAGCAATCATATTAAAATATATAAGTGTATCAAAGTAACATGGTATATATGTTAAATTATACAATATCATGTTATGCTCCTGGCTTAAAATCATCAGATGGTTTCCTATCACTAGCTTAACCACCTCCTCTCAGTTTGAATAAGCCCTTCCTGGATTTAAACTGATAGTCTTATGTCCCAGAAACTCCTACATTTTGGGACAAACTGAAATAGTAAGTCACTCTGCCTACCGTAACAGAATAAAATAAGATACAATCAAATAAAAATCTCTACCATACACCAGGTCAACTGTATGACTTATTAATGAATTATTTCTACTCATTTAATATAGAGACTTCCAACTGCTTTGTTAATTATATTAGAAGTCTGGTCCCAGTAGCATGTGACTTCAGCTCTTGCTCTAAGCCATGCTAAGAAACTCAGGACATGAATACTGTTGTATTAGATCAACTTCAGGAAGATAGGAAGCCCGAGCTGTGCCTGGCATTCAGCTACTGAGCAGTTAATGGAAGCTGTTAATTGACCAAGAGAGAATAGTTAGAGAAGTAGATTTTCTATCAGAAAACACGGATCCTGGTCTTGGCTTTGCCACAGGCTAACTATATGACGTTCAATGAGTCACTTGTCCTCAGGCATTAGGTTTTTGGATTTTTGTTTTTGTTTTTGTTTGGTCGGTTGATTGGTTGTTGTTGTTTAATCTGAAAGAAGGAAGTTCTGGCATAAAGTTGTCACTTAGATTCCAGCTCTGCAATTTTTAAATGACTGATTCTCTTTTGCTTTTCCCTTGAGCTATGCATTCATATTTTCCAGATACAACAGTAATAAGTGTACAATCTGTGTGAAACTGATCTATTATGGATGCCACAAACCAGAGAAAAATAATGCTGGCTACATACTGCCTCTCTCACCAAGCCTAGGCAGTATTTTTTGGATGATTTTTAAAGAGATTATTCAGTGAGATGCAGACTGGTTAAAATTATTCATGTCATCAAGCTGTTAGCACTTCCTTAGGGCTCTGTTTCCTTGACACTGTTGAGTAATTTTTTGGATGGTAGGATAAAGTTTCTTTTCCTCAATTTCTTCCTATTTCTTTTCATTATTCCCTTTAAGATCAGATAGCATTCTCCTTCCCATCTTGGTGCTTACAGTTTTTAAAGATTTTATAATAATGTGCCATGCCCTAGTAGCTTTCTAAACTAATTTCAAACCCCTGGAGCTTCATGGAAATTCTGTTGCTTACATTTTTCCAGAGAAGTAGAATGTAAATCAGGTTATTAATATTTCAAATCTAACTTCATGATACCATATTTAAAATTCTATTTTTACTTTAAATAGAATAAACTCCCTCACATATTCTGTTTCTAAATGGCAAAAATACTAAGGAAACTGAAAAGTCATATCTCCTGCTGTATCATTTTCACTGTAGAATGGAAAGAAAGTGTCAGCTAGCTAGTTCATAGTTTGATGCTTCAGAAAACCTACCCCACCTACATTTTTCTTTTTGTTTTATTTTACATTATTCATCCTTCCCTAGTTTCCCCTTAACTATAAATCTTGCTTATTGTTATGCTTCCTGAAATATAATTTACCTTGCTATTTGATGTTAATATATCCCTCTCTCCCCTGTAGGTATTTAACTCTCCATTTTCTTGCTTATGTCATTACATTTTACTCATTTGATAACTCTACCCATTTATTTGTATGAGATTCACTTTTTCCTTTCCTTCCTGTAAAGGATGGATGGTAATTGTCTGTCATCAGTAAGCTTTAATGAATTTGTCTTGCTTGTGTTGTTTTTCAGGAAAACACTTAATAATTCTCAATATTACTGTAGCATCTTTCATTTTATAACTCACTGTGTTCTTAAAATTATACAATTAGCATTTATATAGCAGCCTTTGGAAATAATTCAATTGGTTGTATGCATTTTACAAATAATTAGAAATGGAGATTATAAATAATTCTATGCAGCAATTAAAACTAAACTACTTTCTTTCCTTGGAATGGTATATCTGGTTAGGGCATGGCTCACCTATGAGTATCTCACCTTTTGGTCTTCCTTTGTTGTTGTTTGGTAGTAGGGATCTTCAAATAAGCTTATGTTTTGCTCAGCTCCTTTTAGTACCGGAGGTGGTTCTGAGTGTATCTAGAACATGATAGAACTTAGTAAATGTTAGTTTCGCATTTTTCTGAGCAGATTTTGAGATGCATTCTGTTTCCTAGAACTAAATATTTTTAGTAGTATTATAAAAAGTATATGCACATAATAGGTCATAGGATAAATTTCTCATCCTATGCCACGTGTATGTGGTCATCAGGATGCTCATTCCATGTGTAGAGCAATGAGGGAAAAATTATGTATACAAATGATTAAAATCCACTGGGAGAGTTGTTTCCTGAGGTAAGAGTGGAGTGCAGTGAAATTACTAGAGATGAAATCATAAATTCTACGTTGGAATTTCAATACTTAAAAAAGAAGCTTAGATTTGAGCATTGTAGTTTGCATGACAGAGGGGAAGAACAGTATGAGTAAAATCAGTGCTGAGCAAGTGTAGCAAAAAATCTGAGTCAAGTCAAGGAAGCAATTAATTAGCAAGCTAATTCATTAGCAAGAAAATGAAATTTCTGAAGTTAGTGCAAGTGAACAATAGTATTTTAATTATGTATATGTTGTCAAAACCAAGGAAAATCTATACACCTAGGACACAAAAAGTATAGCAACTAGAGAAGTTCAGGACCTCCATTATTTATAACTGAACTATTTCCCCATATATTTCTTATTTTCTATTCTACTGCCAATTAATGCAAGCTCTCATCACCCTAATTCCAAATTTCCAGTTGAATAATCTAATGAACTCAATTTGAGAAAAATTACCCTCTCTTTAATTCCTTCAGCTATTGAAGGTCCAGAAAATGGTGCTATATTAGGTTCTTTGAAGAGGATTTGTGTGAAAGCATTTTCATAGTCTTGGGGACATGTATAGCAGACCGATATGCTCCTTAGAAGGAGCTTGGTTTTTTCACATGGTATCTGGGGTCTCAACTGGGAAGACTCAGTGACTGAAGATGACTCAATAGTTGAGGGCTATAATCATCTGAAGAGTGCATTCATCTGACTTGTGATTGGTACTAGCTATGGCCTGGGACCTCAGCTTGAACTGCAAATCACATGTACTCATGGCTTCTCTATGTGGCCTCTCTAGGTGGCTGCTTGAACTTCCTTAATTGTTTGTTTGTTTGTTTTAAGATTTAAATTGATTTATTTGACAGAGAGAGAGACAGCAAGAGAGGGAACACCAGCAGGGGGAGCAGGAGAGGGAGAAGCAGGCTTCCAGATGATCAGGGAGCCCAATGCAGGACTCTATCCCAGAAACCTGGGATTATGACCTGAGCCAAAGGCAGATGCTTAACGACTGAGCCACCCAGGCACCCCTCGTTAGTTGCTATTTTGATGGGGAAAAAAAGATTTAAAGAAAAATAAAAATTTGGGAAAATTTTTACAACATTCGACATATAAGAAAGGGGAAGAGTTATGCATAATTTTTTTTTAAGTTTTTAAGCTTTAGTTTTAAAATAGTGAGAAAGTAAAGAACTCCAAATAGAAACTAAAGTGCATTAAGGAAAAAAAAATTACAAAAACCTAGCAGGTGCATGAAAAAATATAAATGTCCCTGCCGTGTAAAGAAATGCAAGTAAAATAAAAAATAAGATAGCTTTATCTTCACTTATCAGATTGACAAAGATGAAAATCAAAGATGAAAAATTGGAAGATAACTCCAGTTATTAAGAATGTGAGGGAAAGGAAATCCAATTACTTTTAGTAAGAAGACAAACTTATATAAATTTTCTGGAAATTGCATTAAAATTTTAACTGCATAATCTTCAGCGCATTTTAAATCTAGAAATTTATTCTCAGGAAATTCTCAAGCAAGTGCAAACATGCATATAAAATGTCATTCAAAATAGTGTGATTTATAATACTGAAAAATTACAATCTACCCTTCTAAATGTTTAAGAAATTGGGTTGGTGGAAGACAGAATTGTCATATATGCAGTTTTTGAAACAATTGTGTAGTTTTAGGGTGCCTGGGTGCCTCAATTGATTAAACTTCTACCTTAGCTTGCATTATGATTTCAGGGTCCTAGGACTGAGCTCCGTGTTCAGCTACCTATGCAGCGAGGAATCTGCTTCTCCTTTTCCTTCCACCCCTCAAAACTGTTCATGCCCTCTCTCTCTCTTTCTCAAATAAATAAAATCTTTTAAAAAATAAAATAAATAATAGTGTAGATCTAGGGGCTCCCAGATGGCTCAGTTGGTTGAGCATCCAACTCTTGGTTTAGGCTCAGGTCATGATTTCAGGGTCATGAAATCCAGCCCAAGATGAGTTCTGTGCTCAGTGGGGAATCTGCTTGAGATTTTCCCTGTCCCTCACTCCTCTCTCTTTCTCTCTCTTTAAAACAAAACAAAACAAATCTTTAAAAAGATAAAATAATATAATTGTGTAGATTTATGTTAATTGACATAAGATGTCCAAAATATTACAATGATCATGACAGAAAACTAACTTACAAAACATCATGAACCAATTTTTGTTAAATTATTTATTTAAAAATGTGTATATATGTTTAAATGAATTTTTTTTTAAAGGCAGACAAAAAAGACAACTGAGAAATGCATATTTGAGAAAACGACTTAGTCATTTATTGTACAAAGATTGAGTGCATGTTTTGTTACAGGGATTTTTCTGGGTACTGGAAATAATGGCAATGAAGAAAGCAGACCAACCACAACTTGAAAAGCAGAATGTGGATGTATCTAGTCAGGTTCTTGCCCTATCCAACCCCATAAGAATGTTGAGCACTGCTAGACATTATTTTAAGCTCTTTTAAAAAATTACTTCATCTATTTGTTTTTATTTTAATTCCAGTATAATTAGCATACAGTGTTATATTAGTTTTAGGTGTACAATATAGTGATTCAGCAATTCCACATATCACCCAGTGCTCATCACTGCAAGTGTATCCTTAATCCCCTTCACCTGTTTCACTAACCATCCCCCCATCCCCTGTCCACCTCCTCTCTGGTAACCACCAGTTCTTTCTCTATATTTAAGAGTCTTCTTTTGGTTGGCCCTTTTCCCTTTGTTCATTTGTTTTGCATCTTAAATTCCACATATATAAGTGAGACCAAATGGTATATGTTTTTCTCTGACCTATATCACTTACAAAATCCCATTTAGATTCACCCATGTTGTTGCAAATGGCAAGATTTCATTCTTTTTATGGCTGAGTAATATTTCATTGTATGTACATACACACATACATAGCATTTTTTATCCATTCATCCATCCATGAACACTTGTGTTGCTTCCATAATTTGACTATTATAAATAATGCAGCAATAAACATAAGTGTGCATATATCTTTTCAAATTAGTGTTTTCTTATTCTTTGTGTAAATATCCAGTAGTGGAATGACTGAATCATGTAGTAATTCTATTTTTAATTTTTGGAGGGGAAACTCCATATTGTTTTCCACAGTGGCTAGGCCAATTTGCATTCTCACCAACAATGCACAGATTCCTTTTTCTTCACATCCTCACCAACACTTATTGTTTCTTGTGTTTTTTACTTTAGTCATTCTGACAGGTCTAAGGAAACATCTCATTGTGTTTTTGTTTTTAAGTAGGGTCCATGCCCATTGTGGAGCCCAATGTGAAGTTTAAACTCATGACCCTGAAAAAAATACCTGAGCTAAGATCAAGAGTTGGACACTTAACTGACTGAGCCACCCAGGCACACCCTCATTGTGGTTTTGATTTGCATATCCCTGATGATGAATGATGTTGAGCCTCTTTTCATATGTCTAGTGGCCTCTGCATGTCTTCTTTAGAGAAATGTCTTTGTATCTTCTGCCCGTGTTTAAATTGGGTTATTTAGTTTTTGGTGTTGAGTTGTATAAGTTCTTTATACATATTGCATACAAAACCTTTATTGGATAGATATTTACAAATATCTTCTCCCATTCAGTAGGTCTTCTATTCATTTTGTTGATTGTTTCCTCTGCTGTGCAGAAACATTTAACTTTGATGTAGTCTCAACAGTTGATTTTTGCTTTTGTTTCCCTTGCTTCAGGGGATATAGCTAGAAAAATGTTGTTATGACCCATGTCAGAGATATTACTGTCTGTGTTCTCTCCTAGGATGGCTAGGGTTTAAGGTCTCACAGGTTATTTTTGTGTAGAGTGTAAGAAAGTGGCTCAATCTTTTGCATGTAGCACCATTTGTTGAAGACTTTTTTTTCCCATTGCATATCTGACCTCCTTTGTCAAAGATTAATTGGCCATATAATTTTGGATTTATTTCTATGCTAGTACCATACTGTTTTGATTACTACAGCTTTGTAGTATATTTTGAAATCCAGGATTATGATACCTCCAGCTTTGTTCTTCTTTCTCAACATTGCTTTGGCTATTCAGGATTTTGTGTTTCTATACAAATTTTAGGATTATTTGTTCTAGTTCTGTGGAAAATACTGTTGATATTTTGGTAGAGATTGAATTAAATCTGTAGATTGCTTTGGGTAGTGTGGACATTTAATAATATTTGTTCTTCCAATCCATGAATGTGGAATCTTTCCATTTGTCTGTGTCATCTTCAATTTCTTTCATCAATATTTTATAGTTTTCAGAGTATGGGTCTTTTACCTCCTTGTTTAAGTTTATTCCTAGGTATTTTATTATTGGTGGTGCAATTGTCAATGGGATTGTTTTCTTGATTTCTCTTTCTGCTACTTCATTATTAGTGTATAAAAATGCAACAGATTTCCATACATTGACTTTGTATCTTGCAAACTTACTGAATTCATTCATCAGTTCTAGTAGTTTTTTGGTGGAGTCTTTAGGGTTTTCTACATATAGTATTATGTCATTTGCAAATAGTGAAATTTTACTTCTTCCTTACCAATTTGGATGCCTTTTATTTCTTTTTGTTGTCTGATTGCTGTGGCTAGGACTTCCAATACTATGTTAAATAAAAGTGCTGAGTGGACATTCTTGTCCTGTTTCTGATCTTAGGGGAAATGTTCTCAGTTTTTTGCCATTAGGTATGATGTTAGGTGTGAGTTTTTTCATAGAAGACCTTTATTACACTAAGGTACATTCCCTCTAAACCTACTTGGCTGAGGGTTTTTATCATGAATGGATGTTGTACTTTGTCAAATGCTTTTTTTCTTCTATTGAAATGATTATATGGTTTTTATCCTTTCTCCTATTAATGTGATATATCATGTTGATTGGTTTTTATCCTTTCTCCTATTAATGTGATATATCATGTTGATTGACTTGTGAATATTGAACCACCCTTGCACTCCAGGAATAAATCCCACTTGATCATGGTGAATGATTTTTTTAAAATGTATTGTTGGATTCAGTTACTAATATTCTGTTGAGGATTTATTCATCTACATTCCTTAGTGATACATTCCTTTTTTTTTTTTTTATCATGTCTTTATCTGGTTTGGGTATAATGCTGGCCATAAAGAATGAATTTGGAAGCTTTTGTCACTCATCTATTTTTTGGAATAATTTGAGGAGAATAGGTATTAATTCTTCTTTAAATGTTTGGTAGAATTCACCTGGGAAGCCGTCTGGTCCTGGACCTTTGTTTGCTGGGAGTTTTTTGATTATTGATTCAATTTCATTGCACCATATCCATGTATTCAAGCTTTGTATTTCTTCCTGATTCAGTTTTGGGAGGTTTTATGTTTCTAGGAATTTATTCATTTCCTCTAGGTTGTCCAATTTGTTGGCATCTAGTTTTTCATAATATTCTCTTATAATATTTTGTATTTATGTGGTATCAATTGTCATTTCTCCTCTTTCATTTCTGATTTTTGTTTATTTGTTTACTTTGTTTATTTCTCTTTTTTTTCTTCGATGAATCTGGCTAAAGTTTTATCAATTTGGTACATCTTTTCAAGGAACCAGCTCCTGGTTTCATTGATCTGCTCTATTGTGTTGTCGTTGTTTAATTCTATATCATTTATTTCTGCTCCAATCTTTATTATTTCCTTCTTTCTCTAGTCTGGGGTTCTGTTTGTTTTTCTTTTTCTAGCTCCTTTAGGTGTAAGGGTAGGTTGTTTTAGTTTTTTTTGCTTTGTTTTGGTTTGGTTTGGTTTTGGTTTTGGTTTCTTCTTGAGGTAGGCTTGTATTGCTATACACTTCCTTCTTAAAACAACTTTTGCTACATTCTAAAGATTTGGGGCCATTGTGTTTTCATTTTCATTTGTCTCCATGTATTTTTTTTTATTTCTTCTTGGATTTCTTGATTGACCTATTCATTGCTTAGTAGAATGTTATTTAGCCTCCATGTATTTGTGCTCTATCCAAATCTTTTCCTGTAGTTGATTTCTAGTTTCATAGTGTTGTGGTTGGAAAAGGTGGGTGGTATGACTATAATCTATTTGAATTTGTTGATGCTTGTTTTGTGGCCTTACATGTGATCTATTCTGGAGAACATTCCTTGTGCACTTGAAAAGAATGTGCATTCCACTATTTTAAGATGGAATCTTCTGAATATATCTGTTAGATCCATCTTGTCCAATGTGTCAAAGCACTGGGTATTACACACAACTATTGAATCATTGAACACTACATCAAAAACTAATGAGGTACCATATAGTGGTTAACTGAACATAATAAAAAATAAAAATAAATAAAACAAAGCCACGGTCTCCTTGTCGGTTGTTTGTTTGGATGATCTATCCATTAATGTCAGTGGGGAGTAAAAGTCTCCTACTACTTTTTTGTTACTATTGATTACTATTGATTACTTCCTTAATGTTTGTTATTAACTGCTTTTTTAATTTAGGTACTCCCATGGTTGTTTTTCATATATTTACAATTATTATATCTTTCTGTTGTATGGTTCCCTTTATGATTATATAGAGTCCTTCTTTGTCTTTTGTTACAGTCTTTGTTTTGGAGTCTATTTTGTCCAATATAAGCATTGCTACTCCATGTTTCTTTTCACTTCCATTTGCATGATGAATGATTTTCCATCCATTCACTTTCAATTTACATGTGTCTTCAGGTCTGAAATGAGTATCTTATAGGCAGCATATAGATGGATCTTAATTTTTATCCATCCTGTCACCCTATGCTTTTGATTGGATCATTTTGCCCATTGACATTCAAAGTAGTTATTCATAGGTGCTTACTTCCTCTTTTATGGTTGTGTTTATAGTTCTTCTCTATTCCTTTCTTCTCTTGCTCTCTTCTCTCATGGTTTGTTGGTTCTTTAATGATATACTTGGATTCCTTTCTCTTTACTTTTTGCATATCTATTACCACTTTTTGGTTTGTGGTTACAATTAGGTTTATATATAACATCTTATTCATATAGCAGTTTATATAAAAGTGATGGTCACTTAAGATTAAATCTATTCTAAAAGCATTAAGTTGTTACTACTCCTCTCCCCCTCCATGTTTTAAGTATATAGTGTCATACTTCACATGCTTTTATTTCGTGAATGTCTGATTTTTATAAATATACTGAATTTTAGTGCTTTTCTGCTTCCTACTTTTCTTACTCTTACTTATGTTCTTTCTTCTCCACTCAAAGAATCCCCTTTAACATTTCTTGTAGGGGAGAAGCTGGATACAGCCATGCTCCCCAGGGCTGGAGTGGATGTGGGGACACCCCTTTTCTCCACTGGTAGATTGCCAGGGGGTTCAAGTCCACCAGACGGTCAGGGGGTTCGAGTCCCCCTTGGCGGTTAGGGGGTTCGAGTCCCCCTACGCAGTCAGGGGATTCAAGTCCCCCTAGGTGGTCACTGGGGGGTTTGAGTCCCCCTGGGCTGTCAGGGGCCTGCCAGGGGGTTCGAGTCCTCCTAGGCGGTCTCTGGGGGTTCGAGTCCCTCTGGGCTGCCGGGGGGTTCTAGTCCCCCTAGGCGGCAGGGAGGGGTTCGAGTCCCCCTAGGCAGACGGTCACCAGGGACTGAAATAATCCCCACCAGCAGCAGGTTCTGGTAAGGACCACTGGGTCTGCAGTTGTCTTTGTGTTGTCTTTTTGTTGTCTGTTGTGTTATTTGTTGTGATTAAAGGAATGGGACAAGCAGAAAGTAAGGGGACTCTTGACTTTCGTCTCTCTATTCCTCATAATAGATGTGGGGCTTATCCCTCACTCATTTCGTGTGTTAAGGGCTATAACTGGAGCCAACTGGGGTTAGTCTAACTCAAGACAGAGATTTTAGGGAATATTCCCAAGCAGCTGCCGAAACTCCCTTTGTTTCTTGGGGAATTCCTTGCCTTCTCTGGCCTGAGGTGGACTGCCTGGCCCCTCCCTCTTGCTGGTGGGAAAGCATGGCGTCTGAAGTAGAATGGGCCCAGGTGGAATGTGAAATCTGTTAGCAAAGAGATGACTGAACTGATGGTTAATTGTCTGTCTCAGGGTTTTAATGGGTAATTGTTAAAGTAGCTTTCAGAGTCTTTGGTAATCTGAAACTTTGAAGTTTTGCCTGGATGACAAATGGGATAAAATGCTAGAGTGCTGGTTGCTGGAACTAGGTTTGTGCTTTTGAAATCTGTTGGTAAACATGTTTTGTGCTTAACTACTGTTGCAACAGTTCACAATTGGCTAATATTTAGTCTTCACTAGAGATTGAGGTGTTTCTAAGAAAATGTAAATGGTTTTCTCTTTGCCTGCCCAGAATTGTAAGTGCTGTAACTACTCCAGAGGTTCTATACATTTCCTAGAGTTTTAATGTTTTGATAAGCATCATCACTTGATATTTAACCATATCTATTCTGAGTTTTTGTCATTTGTAATTGTTTTAATTCTCTTGTAAGATGAATTCCACCTTAAAGGAAATTCATATGGGAGACTTTCAGAACAAATACAGGTCTTTGATATGTTGAAATCCTGGAACTGAAATGGGTAAGAATTTCCAGAAGTAAAAGCTACACTTAGACTAAACCAGAATTAGTACGGTGACTCAAGGTAAGGATGAGTCTCCAGGAGCTTTCCTAGAAAGGCTTATTGAAGCCTGTAAAATGTATAGCCCGATCAACCCTGAGGCACCCGAAAATCAGAGGGCAGTGAATCTTGCTTTTGCCAGTCAGTCAGTCCCAGATATAAGGAGGAAACTTCAGAAAATTGAAGGATCTGAAGGGAAGAATCTGACTAAGTTAGTTGGAATAGCAGAAAAGGTGTTTAACAACAGGGATGCACAAGAGGATGAAAAACAGTAAAAAAAAAAAAAAGCTGCTTAAGGTTTTGGCATTGCATGAGGCAGGTAGGGGATGGTAAATGGAAGGAAAAGCCTAAGCACAGAGAAGGCAGCCAGGAAGACTTAGATTCAGATCAGTGCACTTACTGTAAGGAAAAAGGACATTGGGCCAGGGAGTGCCCCAAAAGGAAGACGGCAATGCTCACAACCAGAGTAAAATTAAAGTGGAGGAGAAATCAGTTGATTTTTTGGTGGACACAGGAGCCCAATTTTTATCCTGCATATCTTTAGCAAGGGAGTCTCAGCCCCTCTTTGCTTTTGAGTGGTCCGACCCACAGGAGGGATTCCAAGGCCAGCTAACCTGGACAAGACTTCCCCAAGGGTTCAAGAATTTACCCACTATCTTCGATGAGGCCCTACATGAGGATTTGCATGAGTACAGAACCTCCAACCCGGGAGTCACTCTGTTGCAGTATGTTGATGACTTGCTAATAGCCACTGAGGACTGAGTCATGTTTGTGGGGGGGGGGAGGGGGGGACAAGAGCTCTCTTACAGACTCTGCAGAAAAAATGGTATCAGGTGTCAGCAAAGAAAGCACAGCTCTGTCAGAGCCATGCCACTTATCTAGGCTTTGATCTCCATGAGGGAGTTCGTTCACTGTCTGAGTCCAGGAAACAGGTGATTACCCAATATCCCTGCCCCACCACATCCTGACAAGTGAGGGAGTTTCTTGAGACGGTGGGCTGCTATAGGCTGTGGATACCGCAGTTTGTGGAGATTGCCCGACCTCTCTACGAACTGGCAAAGGTGGGGGGCTCACTATGATAGAGTGGACAGCTGAGGCAGAAGGAGCATTTCGGGAATTACAAACAGCCTTACTGAGTGCCCCAACATTGGCCATCCCAGAAGCCCTTCCACTTGTATGTGGATGAAAAAGCAGGGGTGGCCAAAGGAGTTTTTGACTCAGACTCTGGGCCTTGGCAAAGGCCAGTAGCCTATCTTAGCAAGAAACTAGATCCAGTAGCAGCTGGGCTGCCCCCTTGCCTCTGCATAATTGTTGCCACGGCCCTCCTGGTCAAGGATGCAAGTAAATTGACTTTGGGTCAAAATCTCATCTTAACCACCACCCACGCTATCGAGGGCCTTCTCCGGACTTCACCAGACCAATGGATGATGAACGCCTGAGTGATAGGGTATCAGTCCCTCCTCCTCAACGAACCAAGAGTGACCTTCTGGCCCCCAGCAGTGCTAAATTCAGCCATGCTGCTGCCAGAGCAACTGGCTGACCACCCACATGACTGCCAGGAGGTTCTAACCCAATTCACAAGAGTAAGGCCGGACCTCAGAGACATTTCCCTTCCAGATGCGGAGATGACTCTGTTCACAGACGGGAGTAGCTACAGGTCAATGGGAAGAAGTATGCGGGGGCTGCAGTGGTTTCCCCTGAGCAGGAACTCTGGATGGCAGCCCTGCCACATGCAACCTCAGTGCAAAAAGTGGAGCTGATTGCACTCACCAAGGCACTGCAGATGGCCAAAGGTAAAACCGTCAACATCTATATGGACAGCAGGTACACCTTTGCTATTCTCCATATACATGGGGCTACTTATAAAGAAGGGGGCCTATTAACAGCAGAAGAAAAAGGAATTAAAAACAGAGGAGAAATATTAGCTCTCCTCCAGGCTATTTGGGACCCAAAAGAGGTGGCCGTTATGCATTGCCCGGGACACCAAAAGGGGACTGATCTGATTTCAAAAGGAAACCAATTAGCAGATCAAACCGCAAAGCAAGCAGCCCAAGAAACAGTGTGAGAACTGGTTACACTCCCGGCTCCAGCCCTATCAGAAAAACCGAACTATTCAGAGGAAGATGTAAAGTATTTACAAAAATGAGCTAAATTAGACTATGAAGGGGTTGGGCTAAGACTAAAACAGGAAAGTTAATTCTTCCTTGAAGACTAGGTAAGAAGTTAGTAGACCAGATACATCAGGGTACTCATCTGGGGACACGCAAATTCAAGGAGCTTATAGGCAAGCAGTTCCAGGTTTCTAAATTAGGGCGTATGGTTCAGGATGTAGTTAATATATGTGCTCAATGTTAGGCAGTTAATGTGGGAGGAACTAGAATGGGAAGAGGGAAAAGAGAAAGAGGTAAGAAACCAGGAAATTATTGGGAAATAGATTTTACAGAATGAAACCCAGAAAATACGCACAAGTGTATGTTAGTTTTTGTAAATACCTTTTCAGGCTGGGTAAAGGCTTTTTCCGCCAAACATGAGACGGGGACGGAGGTGGAGCCACATCCTTACCAACTCAGGGACTTGGTTTGGATACGCCACCACCAAGTGGGAAACTTGGAGCCTCGCTGGAAGGGACTGTTTACTGTCATCCTGACCACCCCCACCACAATAAAGGCAGAAGGCATCAGGGCCTGGATTCACGCGGGTCACATCAAACGAGCTGAGGATGAGGATGCTCCCCAGAGATGGAAGCCGCAGCTGTTGGACCCCGCTGACCATGGACTAAAGCTAAGACTCAAAGGACTATGAGTTCATTGTTGTTCCTATTGTTACCTGTTTGTGTAAGAGCTTCTGAGTCACCTCATAAGACAAAAAGTATAGGTGGGAAATTAGACAAATGGAATTAGGAAAAATGAAAAGGTTATACAAAGCAGAGAATGGCTAACTCATCAGCCAACAGTGCACTAATGTCATTTGTACAAAAGAAAATTAGAGTGATAAAAATGTTAGTCTTACATGCTCAATATAACCCCTTACAACAGGAGAACATAGAACTGGCTGAAAAGTCAAGGATTTGACTAATTTCCAAAGAAAAGGGGGGAATGTAAGGGCCTGGTTAGCCAGAAGGAGCCATTTGGTTGTGAACTTATATTGACCCTACCCCTCCCAGAGGAACTTACTTGCAGAGCCCAGATACAAGGACGGGCCAGGCCGGGTGGAGACATCCAATCAGTAGGACGCGCATATATTTACTATGGTAAATTGAAATTCAATTGGCCACCTGTATTGCCGACCTAGCATGACTGTGCAGTTTTCCCTGTGTATTGCAATTCCATTGGCCACCTGTGTATAAGCCAGGCTCAACCACCTCTATAAGTTAGTCTGTGAGGATGGGGTAGGGTTGTCGTTGTCGGGGTCATTGTCATCGGGGGTTGTCATCATTGTCGTCGGGGTCATTGTTGTCATCATTGCCTCTTGGAAGAGAGACAGCCCTGACCGGTCAGATTGATTCTCGATGCTTGGCGCGAAATAAAGCTTTGCTTGACCTTCGCTTTGCATCAGTCTTGCTCCTTTGATCACGGACCCATTATTGGGGGACCCTAACACATCTTTCTAATGTGGGCCCCTCATGCCTAGGGTACCTATTATGGGGTCTACTCCTCTTCCCTCTCCACTCACAGCATCTCTCCTTCATACAGACAGTTCCTCATGTCTGTTTACCTTCTAACCGCACCCTTTCTCCCACTTCAGTGTTGCTACATTTAGCTGTGGAGAGTCTGTTCTGCCAGTTTTCAGCCCATTTCCTAGGTATTTACACTGACGTAGTAGATGTTATCTAGTTGTATTCATAAGTCGAGGTGAGCTTAGGATCCTCCTACTCAGCCGTCTTTCAGAGAAGTCTGACGCCCTGCTTTTAGCTCTTTGATGGGGATTCAGAGAATGGGCAGAGGAGGACATGAGGAGAGCTTAAGGAATGGCAAATAAGTCCATTTACATATTGAACCAGGAGCAGAATGTATTCCTGTGATTTAAAGTTTTCTTCATGGTTTTGAAAAGAGAGGCATATATTAAAAAAAAAAAAAAAAGCTGGTGTTTGTGTTGGCAGAGGATGGGATGGAAGAAGGAATTTATGTAGAAATGTTGGTGACTTCCTGAGCTTTTCAAGCTGCTTAATAAATGCAAATAAAGATTTGTATTTTTTCCAGATTACTTCGGTTTCTTATGCCTGGTTTATGAGCAATAGAATACAGAAGAACCAGGGAGTAAACTGGGAACCTCAATCTAATCAGAGAGTCAGAGACTCCTCACTGAGATTGTGGCATCTATACTCAGATTTAAAGATGTGTATGGCAGTAGACAGAGATCTCAGGGAAAGGGATCAGCATTTTAAAAGCCCCTAAAAAAGACTGTAAGGTACCTCAAATTAAGCAAAATAAATGTAGTCTGCTGAAACACTCAGAGATGTATCAACAAATTCTAGTTGAAGAAAATATAGTTTAGGAAGTTGCAGGACAGCAGGACATGATATATAACTTACAGACATGGGTTTAGCATATAGATTAGATTTGAGGCTATATACCCAGGCCTAGAAAAGGATCTGAAACTTGGCTTTCCTTAAGAAAAAAAAAAAAAAAAGATATTGTGTTCATGACTTGGGACACTCAATATTGTTCAGGTATTAATTCTTCCCTACTTGCTCTATTGATTAAATGCAATTCCAATCAAAATCCCAGCAAGATATTTTGTAGATATAGACAAACTGATCGCAAACTTCATATAGAAAGGCAAAGACTTAGAATATCTAACATAATATGGAAGAAGCAGAAAACATTGTAGAACTCACACTTCTCTATTTTCAAGATTTACTACAAAACTACCATAATCAAGACATTATCATATTAGTCAAAGAAGGACGCATAGATCAATAGAATAAAATAGAGAGACAAAAAATAGACCTACAAAAACAGTAAACTGGTTTTCAACAAATGTGCAAGGGCAATTCATGAAGAAAGCATAGTCTTTTCAACAAATAATGCTGGAACATTTGGACTTCCATATGCAAAATGGTGAACATAGACAGACTTTTCACCTTTCACAAAAAGTTAACCCAAAATAGATCATAGATCTAAGTGTAAAATGCAAAATTTTAAAACTTCATAGAGAAAATGAGAGAAAATCTGTTACCTTGTCTTTTGTGATGAGTTTTTAGATACAACATTAAAAGCATGATCCATGAAAAAAATGATAAATGTCAAATTTAAAAACTTCTGGACATCAAATCACATATACAACAGTGAAAAGGCAACCCATGTTTAAATTGGTAAGATTTATGCAATGTGTATCTTACCACAATTAAAAATAATTTTAAAAATTAAAAACTTCTATAAAAGACATTGTTACAAGCATAAGACGACAACGGACTCAGAGAAAACATTTGCAAAACATGTATCTGATAAAGACTTGTATCTAAATATACAAAGAATTCTTAAAACTCAACAATAAGAAAATCAACAACCTATTTTTTAAAAGATTTTATTTATTTATTTGATAGAGAGAGATCACAAGTAGGCAGAGAGGCAGGCAGAGGAGAGGAGGAAGCAAGCTCCCTGCTGAGCAGAGAGCCTGATGCAGGGCTCGATCCCAGGACCCTCCCAGGACACTGAGATCATGACCTGAGCCCAAGGCAGAGGCTTAACCCACTGAGCCACTCAGGTGCCCCAACAACCTAATTTTTAAAAGAGCAAAAGAAATGAATAGGCACCTCAGAAAAGAAGATATACAGCTGGCAAATAAGCATATGAGAAGATTCTCGATGGCATGTCATTTAAGGTAATGCAAATCAAAACAAAGAGATGTTGCTATGTACCTTTAGAAAGGCTAAAATCCAAATCATTTGAAATAGCAGTTACTGGCAAGGATATGGAGCAACAGGAACTACATTATGCATTGTCACTGGGAATGCAAAACCCTATAGTCACTTTGGAAGACAGCCTGGAGGGTTCTTACAAAACTGGCCAGAATCTTATCACAGCATCCCACAAGCCCCCTCCTAGGCTGTTTACCCAACTGACTTGAAAACTAAGCCTACACCAGAACTACAAAAATTCCAGACTGATTTGGAGACAGATAACCTGCCTGGGCCATTGGTAAGAGGAATTATTCTGCACCAAACAAAACCAAAGCTCTTATCTTGCATAAAAATAATACCCAAATTCACAATATCTATGAGGTGCTGAAACCTTGAACAAGAAACTAGTATATAGTGCCAAACTGGTTGACCCAATAGGGTTCTGGTATCAGTGAAACTGAAATATGGGCACTCATAAAATCCAAGAAATTCCCAGATCTTTTAGGGGAAAAACTCCCAATAGAGACAAACTCAGAAAAACTCATAAATGGATAATTCATACTTCATACTAAAGAAATAGAGATCAAATAGATAGAAAGAGATTTTTAAATGTGTTTAAAATATTCAGAGATCAAGGAAGCAAAAGAACCCCTGAAGAATAAAGATTTTATGAGGAGAAAACACACACACACACACACACACACACACACACACACACACAGATGTATTTGAAAAGAATCAAATGGAGAGTCTGGAAATAAAAATAGTCAATGAAATTTATAAAAAATTAATAGACATTTTAAACAGCAGGCCTTCTAAGAAACCAAATGAAAGCAGTTAAGAACTGAAAATGTCTGCTGCCACTAATCTGGCAGAGAAGATGACAGCTTGAGTTAGACAATGGCAGTGAGAGTAGAAGTAAATGGGAAATTTAAGACTTTGAAAGGAGAATCAACAAGATTTGGTAATGAATACACCAGCCTCCCAATACATCCCTTCCTGACTTAGACGAGAGGCATCCTGGCTGTGATTTGAGCTGATGTGGAAGCTTCTTCACGCCTAGCTTGTGGTAAGCACTCATTGATGCTGTTCATTGTGTTGTGGTGGTGGTTGTCATTTTACTATTATTACCATGAAAGTTCATCAGCTGTGTTGAAAGGTAAAGAAGGAGGCTGTGAGCCTCCTTCTAGGGAACATGGAGACTGTCTTCCGTTGCTTTCTGTTGTCCAGATATTTTGCAGGATAGCTTGGCACTACAGAGCTGCCCTGCCTCAGTCACATTGCAAAAAAAGATTAGACCAACTGAAATATAAAATAAACCAGATACCTCAGAAAACATACATCATTGTATGTAATCATGTACTACCTGATTAAGGAAGCAACCAAGTCAGCAGCAGAGAGACAAGGTTATTAAATCAGCGAGGCTGGTGCAGCAGCAATGACGAGCAACAAAAGACCATCATCACTTCACGATGCTGACACAATTTTAAAAATTCAAAAAGCACATAAAAAAAAAGTTGTAACAAAATTAAAGACATGCAGCTTTAAAGATTTCTTTTAAAAAATATGCAGATGTGATTTTTGTGGAAAAATTTCTCATCAAAGTAAGAAATAACTTTTATGGGAATATGCAATGCTCAACAACGTGCAGTAAACCAAGCACACTCTTGCATTACTGGAGGAATAATAATGTTTATGGCTGTAAGACATTGTCAGCAAGTTTTAAGAGGCCTAAGAACGTTTATGCTTTTTAGTGTAATAATTCAACTCCCAAGAATTTACTCAAAGGAAATTGTAGCAATGAAGAAATATATGCATTTTTTATAATAGCAAAAATACTGGACACAATCTAAGCAGTCAACCAAAAAGCAGTGGTTATAAAACACGGTATGGTTATTTTAGACTATTACATGGACATAAAAATCTATTAATAAACAATTTTTAATAAGTAATAATCTGATTATTCTCCATTTGCTCCCCATTCTGCCAGAGCTATTCTTCCTTGATTTTTCATTCCTTTCCTTGATCTGTCCTCTGAGAAACTGACTACTACAGACTGCATCATATAGATTCCTTGTCACTTCAGTTTCCACTGAGCTCTAGAAAACTATGATGTCTTTCCTTTGTCCTTGAGGCCAGATAGCTTCCTATTGTGGCTGATGCCCACCATCCTTTGTCCTTAATCTTAACCACACTTCTGTATAGAGTCTCTTCATGAAAGTCTCTTCATTAAAACCTTCTTAGTAAATTCCGTATCCAGACTGAGATGCATATGAACTCTAATGTCATGAACTGCATAATCTATATAATCTAGTGTGAAAGTACAGAGAAAAACTTATAAAGAAACACATGAACATGTGGAAAGAAGCTTCTTCTGAATAGGATAAATGATTTATTTCTTTCATC
This sequence comes from Meles meles, assembly GCF_922984935.1. Classification (NCBI taxonomy): domain Eukaryota; kingdom Metazoa; phylum Chordata; class Mammalia; order Carnivora; family Mustelidae; genus Meles; species Meles meles. Next base: position 35,411,175 of record NC_060070.1, read on the forward strand.
TGTTTTCTACTTCTTAAAATTTTTACAATAAATAAATTACATGCAATTTGTTATTTCATGTAATTATTATTAAAATTGCCAATAATTCTTTTACGATAGAGTAACAACTCTAAAAATTAGATGAACATATTTTAAATATACCTCTTCTTTTAAAAGTGACTTAAGCTGACATTCTTTTGACCTTCAATAGACTTCCAATAGTTCACTGTTCTTTTATAGAAAGATTCCAAGTCCTGGTGTCCACATCAAAATAAGTATTTTGCCAGAAATTACTCTTATTTTTCACTTTTGACTGGGGCATTTTAATTCTTGAAAGGGGAAGAGGTAATATCTAATTTTATCTCGCTTCTTTGGGGATAGGAACTTAAGTTCTTGCCACTGAAGCATTTTCATTGCATCTAACTAGACAAGCTTCCCTTGTACTCTTCATTTTCTTGGTTTTTTAGAGAACTCAAATAATGTACTTCTGCCATCCTTGTCCTTGCTGTTGCTGTTGTTACTCACATTTTTTAAGATTTTATGTATTTATTTGACAGAGAGAAACAGCAAGAGAAGGAACACAAGCAAAAGGAGTGGGAGAGGGAGAAGCAAAGCCCTACATGAGGCTCAGTTCCAGGACTCTGGGATCATGACCTGAGCCGAAGTCAGACACTTAACAACTGAGCCACCCAAGCACCCCATTACTCACTTTCTTCTTAGGAAGATGTAGTGTTTTTTCTGACCAGAAGCATAGGAAGAATAACTAGACACCCTCCACCATCCTATTTTCTCCTGCAGTCAGCCTCCTGGAGACTGTTAGCCTTCCTATGCTCTTTTATGCTGGAAGTGGTTTTATATATATATATATATGAAAGATACATATATATGAAAGATAAAGATATATATATATATATATATATATATATGAAAGATATATATCTTTTACTTAATAGTCAAGCCTTCTGGTTGGTTTGAGTTTTGCTATGTGCTGTCATAATTTGGATGCCAAAGGACTTCACATCATTCTTAAATAGTCCATCATAACTTCATAGAGAATTCAGAAGGTCAAACAGCAAAAAAGAGTGAAGATCATTTGGAGAGCTGGTAACTCTCAAACCTGAAGAGTATGAATGCCGTTATTGAGCTTTATGTAGATGTTCCTTTTCCTCTTATCATTTTACCCCTGGATTCCCAAAAATGTTGGCAAAATAAGTATTCTATATTATTCTCCTTAAAACTTTATTTTTTGACACGACTCAGTAATACCTCTTAGGAGTTAGGTAATCAGGCTACCCTAATATAATAGCTATTTCTTCTAAATACCAAGATAGTAAATTAGAGGCATGACTGCCTTTTTAGCTTCCCATATCTTAAGCATTAGTCATTCAAATAATGTTGAAATCTTTTGTAGTAATTGTATTAATTCCACTTGAATAGATCTTCATTTCATGAGTCACTGTGCACCCTTATTTTCTTCTTGAATAAAATAATTTTAATGAAATAATTCTGTGTCAATTTAGATTTTATTGTTATTATTAATGCTACATTTTAATGTTACATTCATTATGTGATCTGTTAATAAAAATCTACTAAAGGCAGGTCATTAATCCATTTCTTTCAGAATTCATGAAAAACTGATATACTTGCTTGACAATTTGGCAGCAAGCAATCATTTAGTATAAGACATACTTTACACCATATGATGAAGCATGATCATTCAGCTTGTGTGGAATGGATGAAAGATTGTTCATTAATCCCATAAAAGTGTATTGAGTACTTACCATGTGTCAAGCACTGTGCTAGTTACTGGACCCTAAAAGAAAAATTATACAAATGATATACATGAATTGAGTGATCACACAAATAATTATATAATAATAAATTATGAAAATACAATAAATAAAAATATATAATATGACCAGGGTTGTCAGGAAAATGTAGGAAAACTTGATAGATAGCGTAATGATCCTTTAGCCTTACAGTTAATAGAAATTTTCAACCTCTAAAATTTACTTCTTGCCTCTAAGTTGAATCACCATAGCAACTTAAACTTTTTTTTTTTTAAGATTTTAATTATTTACTTGACAAACCGAGAGAGACAGTGAGAGAGGGAACACAAGCAGTGGTAGTGGGAGAGGGAGAAGCAGGCTCCCCACTGAGCAGAGTCCAATGTGGGGCTCCGATCCCAGGACGCTGGGATCATGACCTGAGCAGAAGGCAGCCACTTTACTACTGAGCCACCCAGGCTTTCCAGAACTTATAACGTTTTAAAGATTTATTTATTTTAGAGAGAGAGAGAGAGACCATGGGTGCACATAAGCAGGGGGAGGCGCAGAGAGAAAATCAAGCAGACTCTGTGCTGAGGACAGAACATGAAGTGGGGATCGATCCCATGACTCTAAGATCATGACCTGAGTTGAAATCAAGAGTTGGAGGCTCAACAAACCGAGCCACCCAGGCACCCCAGAACTTGCAATTTTTATAATCAACTCTTTCATTAAAATTCACCCAATGACAATTATATGAGAAAAACATTTCTTTCAATGTTATAGACATTACGATCCAGATAGCAGGACACCTGAACTGCATATATAACCCTTCCAAACTCCAAAAGGAGCATTACGAAAGTAACTTTGCCTCTGTGGGCCCCAGTTGGTCATCGCAAAATGAAGTGTTGCCAAGGTCATCTCAAGGACTACACCAATCTAAATTCTCTGATCTGTAACTTCAGAGAAATATTCCCTATGACTACAGGATAAGTCTGTGCCTGTCATATACAGATTACCTGTCATATAGAAGACACAAGAGTGTTGATGGTAAGTGAAAATACAGAAGTGGATCCCTTTAGTCCTTCATTAATATATCACTATGTAGAACTACTACTTGAGATGAAAAAAGCAATTGCTTCCTGTTGTGAATATAGCAGTTGATTTTCCTGGTAGATAGGTTTGCAAGGGCACATCTCTTCTTTAATGGAAGATGGGATGACACATACTAAATAATGACTAGAAGCTAAATTAAATTGATTTATATATACATAGTAGCCACCAAGATTTTCCTCTTCCTCCAAACTAGGGTAATACTGGCTATGCATACTTGTAGAAACATTCCATTTCCTTGAAACACAAAGAACACATCAGTAACTACCTTTTTAATGTCTTTCTTTTCCACTAGACATAGTATCTTATTCACTTCTGCGTTAGTTTTCAATGCATTAACGAACAACCAAAATTTGAGTCTGACAAGAAAAAATCTATTTCTTCTTCATGATTTTGTGTTGACTATAGCTTGAGCCAACTTGAGCCAAACTCAACAACTTGGAGTTATGCTTAGCCAAGCCTAGTTGAGTCTTGGCTAAGTATAACTCCAAGTTGTTGAGTTTATGTTTCCTCCACAGGTTTCTCATTCTGGAGCCAAGACTGAAGAAACACTGACTTTATGCAGTATGGTTTTATAACAAATGACAATAGTGTAAGAGGAAACAAACAATAAGTTCTTAAGCCTTATTTAAGAATGGTCACACTGTGTCTTCTGCCTGCATTTTCATTGGTCAAAGAAATCACATGGACAAGTGCAGTATCAATGGAATGGGGAAGTATCTCTGCCCACATAATGGGGAGAGGAGGATGAATTAGTGAACAATAATAAAGTCCATGACAGCTGCCCTATGCTTCACCACATAGCACAGCTCATGGCACATAGTAGATGTTTAACTTTTTTGAGGAATTCATAAAATTTGATAATATGCCATTCATCTTCCCAAAATAGTTCATAGTCTCTTATCTATCTTTGTAATACAAATACATTTTTATTTCATGTGATAATAGTACTTTATTTAATGCTTTCATTTTCCCCAGATTCATCATTGCCAAGGGAACAATTTGTCATCATATCCCTAGTTCCAAGTTCAGTGGCCTTCATATAGTAAATATTCAATAAGTATTTTTTAGATGAACAAAAAAATGAAGGGATGAATGAGTCCATGAGCCAGATGCTCTATGTTTTTGTTTGCTTTTGTTTATGTTTGTTTTTGAAGAGATTTTTTGTTGGATTCATTTACAAATATAAAGCTAAATTTGACATCTAGTAAGTGGTGAATCCTAAGGTGTTCTAGAATTACCTTTATATAAATCAAGAAAGTAAGTACTCCCTTTTGTGAACTCTACTTAAATGTTATGGTGAGCTACTTGAAATTGGTTTTGAAAGCCAAATATACCCTACTGAGATTATATGGGCATCATGGAAGTGGTCCTACAGACTGGTGAATTTCAAACCTCATACTTTAAGGATGATTGTCATTATCTTAAATTTACTGCTCACTATCTCATGGAAGTATTTTGTTTTTATGTATTTGCCATTGCTTTTCAGTAAAAAAGAAAAACAAAACAAAACAAAACTCTTCGAGTATCTATTATATCCAAACCTCTGATACACAAGATATATAAGAAACAGGGTTTTTGGCTTTGTTTTTGTTTGTTCAGGGTTTGCTATCTGTTTGAGTAGATATACTGTGTTTCAAAATAGCTGCAGTAATATCTGTGAGTACCAAATGAGTAAAACATAAACCCATAGGAATTTAGATAAAGGAGATAAGGCCTTGTGAGAATGATTAGGAAAACCTCATGGACAAAATACAGTGCAATTAAACCTGAGAAAATGAGTAGGATTTCCATACGTGAATTAGTATTCCCAGAAGAAAGAATATAATAAGTAAAATAAGGAAAAGATATAACCCAGCAACATCAAGAAAGTCAGAGTTAAGACTGTGTAAGAAAATAACTTGAGATAAGACTGGAAAAATAAGTAGAGAACAGATTGTGAATGAAGACATAAAATGATGAGCTAAGGATTACCAATTTCATTTTGTAAGTATTATAGACCTGCTGACATTTTTCACAAGGGAATATATCACAGTGAATGTTTATTTTTAGGACTATTAATTTGGCAATACTATAGACAATGGATTTGGGGAGCACTAGCACAAAGGCAATTTAAGGGAAACTTTCCATCATCAAGGTATGAGGTAATCACACCTAAATGAAGATAGATGTCTATAATGTAAGTAAGGACTAATTAGTAAATACAAAGTCAGAGGTACTGGGACTAAAACAAAGAGCAGTATGTCATAGTTCCATTCATGGCCCAGGAATTCAGATTAGAGAACACTGGGGCAAAAGTACTGAAAGAATATCAAGTTGGGCTAAGACCTCAATCTAAAAATGGAAACAAGGGCAAGGGCAAGGGCTGGTTATTCCTGAGATAGGCATGATTCCTAAGGTATGAACAAATCCAAGAAACTTGGCATTATTTACCAGAGTTCAAACTGAATGGAGGCATCTAGAGTGTGGATTTTAGAAAAGAGAAGCTATATGTTCATTAAAAAAAAAAAAACAGCTAACATTGGACAGAATTTATTAAGTGAATAAATTGAACTAATGTTGACTCTTCTGGCCCAATTGAAAAGGAATTTTTCTCATTGGGAAGTATGAAAAATTAAAAATGGTGTTTGTGGAAGCCATGGGATTGTAATGTTCACTGTTGTCATGCAGTACAGGTTGAACACAGACATGCACCTGAGCACCAGAATTAGAAGCAGAAGGGACAAGATGTTGGTGATTCACTTCAGGGAAGTGAGACTTACATGGTCCATACTGAAAATTTGTCATTTCTTATCAAGTGAAGAATAATTTGCATGGTCTTTGAGAACCAGCCACTTACTCGTCATCAAAGAAAGGAGTGTTTCATATCCTAAATCTTATTCAGATCATGGAATTTTGAATTTTGTCTCTCTTACTCTAGCAAATTTTTCTGTAGTAATATTTCTAACATAAAGTAGGAAACCTACCAATGAGCCTAGAGACACAGAGAAGCAGAGAGAAGAGTGCTATGGTGGTTTGGGGGGGTGATTGGAAAGAAGAGGAGGGGGAGGTAAAGGAGAACTAAGGAGTAGGAGGAGGATGAAGAAGAAGAAGGTGAAGTAGGAAAAGAGAGAGGGGAGAGTTTTTATATTAGGTTAAACTGAAATCACTAATCAAGATATAATAAAAACACAATTTGCAAATGTAAAGACTATAAGGTATAGTTCCTTCTTAAAATGACATTTTAAAAATATCTTTATTGTTTATGGATTATTATATTGCCATGTAGAATATTATCAAGTGATGAATTTTTTTCATCTGTGAATATATTCATTTGTATGATTCATAGCCCCAATATGCAGAAGCCTGACTGGTATGTCACTGAGGAGAGATTTTAGATGTAGCATTATGCCTTTGTTCCTTGAAAACTTGTCAGCAGATACTGAAAATAATCATGTATGCTCTACTTGCTTCTGGGTACCAGGATACCAAAAATAAGATTTCTTCTGCTAACTGAAATTCTTCAGTGTATAGGATCTAATGACACAAGATTTAGTGCCAAGATAATCCATTTATTATTAATTGATCATGGAACTACCAAAAAAGCAAAATGCACCAACGGCTATAGGTTTCAAATATGTAGGCATCCACCAGATGTCTAATGCAAATGAAATCAGCACAGTACCTCTGTGGTCATCATCAACACATCCTTCTTTCTGAATTGAAATTCTCACTCACCTCTCATTCTGAACACCTACCCAAGCTCCAAAACTCTTTTTACTTATAATCATTTTTACCATTTGGACTTTTTCTGTCAAGATTCTTAATTCTATAAATCTCTTCCACTTTGATCTCTCTTTTGGTTTTGTTTTCCCAAACATGAGAAAAAGCGGTCATGCATAAGAAAGAAATTTAGGAAATGCACCAATTTCAAGATTGAATTGATGCTTTCTTTCCTCTCCACCCCAAACTTAAAGCTCACCAGCAGCATTACTGCTTCACAAATAGGAGTTCAACAGCAAAAGCATACTGAGTATGATTGTAAATCAACGGAGAAAAATCTAATAAACTCCATCCAGTTGAAACTGTCATCTCCTAAAACGGTCATCTTGAGTCAGAATCTCTTTTGGAATTTATTAAAAATACAGATTCTTTGGGATCTACTCCCACAGAGATTCTGATTCAGTAGGTCCGGTGAAAGGCCAAAAAATGTACATTTTTAACATGCTGCCCAGATGAACCAGGTGTATGAACTTACACATTACAATTATTATTCTAGAAATGGAAGGAATCAATACTTTTTGGTCCTAATTTGACTAACAGACTAATTGATAGCAGAATTGATAGTGATGGAGACACAGGTTATAAAGGTCCAGGGTAATCATAAAACTCACAGTACCTGAGAGGACAACACAAGACCAAAATTAGACCTTAAACATTAGGACCTCAAATTTCTGAAAATTAAGAGAAAAAATTGAAACCATATGAGACTATGGACTCTGAAAAACAACCTAAGGGTTTTAAAGGGGCGGGGGTGGGAGGTTGGGGGAACCAGGTAGTGGGTAATAGGAAGGGCACATATTGCCCTGTATTGCATGGAGCACTGGGTGTTGTGCAAAAACAATGAATACTGTTATGCTGAAAAAGATAAATAAATTAATTTAAAAAAATGAAAATTAAGAGAAAAAATAGATTGAATCTTGGGAACTAAACAAACACGTTTCTTTCACGTTGCTGTCATGTACACTTAAATATGATAGGTCCTACTCATTCCCATTTTCAGCCCATCACTGCATACTTTTCCAGTTCTTTCACTATTTTTACCATTTACCATTTACCACTTTACCATCTCTTTCAAACCCAATCCCTTGGTCATCCTTACCTCCATGTCTAGAAGACTCTACTAGTTTTACTATCTAAATTCCAGCCCCAGAGTCCTTCATTCCACCCAGTCTATTGTCAACACCTTCAAGTACATGTCACTGTTGCCCACACTACTTGTTTTATTAAACTCCTAAACTAAGATGAACCCAATCCTGGCATCTATTCTCTGCCTCCTCTGATCACGACTGAACAAAAACTACACAGTCAGGCACACTAATGTTATTACAATATGACTTTTCCCCTCAGCTGGTCTTTTAACCTCACAACAGTCTTTTTGTTTTATTTCTAGTCAGTTCTGACTCTTTTCTCACAGTAGCTACACTAAATCTTCACCAATTTGCTTGATGACTCTATTAATTTTCTCAATACAAACAATAAAGTCCATCACACACAAGCTACTTTAACTTTCCATTGCGCTATACCTAAATGCCCATGTCTGCATCTCTACCAAATACTTTTATCTGTATCCACAGCTGTGCTCATCCTTTCCCTATTTCCTCTTATCCCAGAAAAATAAGTGCTTCTAAACAAAGTTAACATATTGATCCCATCTTCTCCAAAATTCTGTGTCATTAATTTTACCTTTTGAAATTCTGTAGCCACCTTTCTTTCTTCACTGTCCCTTCTTCTTCGTAGTTTCAGGACTCTCCCATATTTTAAAAATGCTTACCAAATTTTCATTCTCCCTTAAAACAACCCTTCCTCATTCCCTTATTTTATATTGGAAACTCATAAAACGAAGGCTTAAGCTCTCTATTTTTTACATTTTCCTTTCATTCTTTAGGTCTCTATATTCCACCTTACTACTCCCATCTTTGTACTCAAGCTGGTATTGCTAACATTATCAATGAACTCCTCATTTATAAATCTAGGGAATGGTGTTTATTATTTATCTTACTTAACTCTGGCATTGACATGCTCTGCTCTGTGTTCTTTTCCTTTTGACTCTATGACAGGCATCTCCCTGGTTTTCCTTTCACTTGGCTCCCCCTTTCTTAGAGTTGTGGGCATGGGCTTTAGAATCAGACTGTTTCCACCACTTAGCAACTATGTGACCTCTCTGACCCTAGCTCCCTTCTCATATATTAGGGAGATGTTAATAATATAAGTTTCATAAGGTGGTTGCAAGAAATACATGGCAAAATATGCTATAAATGCTTCACAACCCAATGTCTGATGAATAGCAATGTGGTGCCATAACTGGTAGACAGTGTGGTGTTAATCCATATGTTGTTTAGTTGTTACTATTATTATCATAACTATTCCTTACATCAAAATTTTTCCAAGTGAATCCTTTTTTGTGTTTGTTAGAATATACATTTCTGGGCCTTACCCCAAACCTAACAAATTAGAATTTTTGGAATAGATCCCAGTAATATGTATTTTAAGAATTTCTTTGGGTGACTTTTCTGTTCATTGAAGTTGGAGATCCATTATCTTATCTCCTTCTTTTAGTGGGGACCTTAGTATCAGACAGATCTGAGATCAAGTTTAAGGATAAAGACTTGAGCAAATTACTTCTTTCTTACTTTTAGTTTTCATGTCTATAAATGTAGCTTAGTATCATCAACTACATAAGTTTGTTGAGAAGAGAAAATTTGATTGTATGTATAAATGGTCTAGCACAATATTCTTAATATAGACCATTCAACAAATATTTATTTATAATACACCCCATTTTCATCTTCAGACAAAGGTGAAAATAGTATGACTGTGACATTGAAAGCAAATCCTCTCCCACCCTGTGTACCAATCCCCAAGATGTATCTGTGTACATCTTCTCTAAAGATAGAGTTTTAGTTGCCTTATTTACTGAGAAGTCTAGTAAGAATGACAGTAAATTAGAAGGCAATAGAGCAGGGAAAAATTGTAAGTATGGCAGTAACTTAGAACCAATAGATCAGGAAAAACAGAATGAAGTTAGAGTGTCAGATATTACAAAATAAATTTAAAGTAAAAACTAGGTCATTTGTCAGCTAGGTCCCACCTAACAATGGATATTGTTCATGTGTTGAAAATCTCCAGCACAATCAGCATTATGCTTGCTCATGTAGCAAATCCAAAGAGTCTCAGATTTGACTTCTTCCCACAAGGACTTAATATCCAATTGGCTTAAAAGACTAAAACACATGAAAAATAAGATACAAATTTAAGCCATATTTTTCTTTGAATGAAAACATAATCAGCACTTACCATGTGTAAGGTCGTAATATTTGCTAGAGGTGATTCAGTTTCTTAAATATCTTATAAAGATATCTTAAATATCTTACAGTCAATAATCTGTATAGATAATAAAAGGTAACCCAGAAAGTGGATTAATATGCAAATAACCCATCTCAAGTTTCCATATTGGAATTTCTATAGTATCACAATTTTAAATTCTCTCCCAGTTTCATTCTGGGTTTGGGGGGAGGTCTTTGTATGATTAAGTACTAAAGTAAGTGTATTAATTTCTCCTTTCAGTTGTGAAAGAGAAGAAACATTGCCAAAATAACATGAAGTTCTCCAGGGGAAATTGGGAACAGGGATGGGACCTGAAATAAGGCTTGGATAGCTGAAAAGAAGACAAGATGGCACTCAAGCCAAGGAAACATCAGCAAAGTCTTTGGGGTGAGGATGAATATGGCATGTCCGTGGAATACCAAGAAGGCCAGTAGGACTTGAGCAGCTACCTAAAGTCATGTTATACAGAGAGGATGTGAGTAGACACGGGAGAGACTTAGAAGCCTGGCAAGGAATGCAGATCTGCTTCCATAAAATAAGAATTTTTTTTTAATGATGACAAAACAATGAATAATATTATTCTGTTAGTCATGTTCATTCCCTCAACAACTAGCCACTGGCAGTTCACATAGTCAAAGCCAAATGCTAAGCATTGCAGAAAATAAAATTGAATGAGACATAGTACATTGCTCTCAATGCCACTGAAAAATTAGGACATAAGATAATGACAAAAATAATTATAATCACAGCAGAATATAAATGCTACCAGATAGATCCATGATATTACTATGAGAGGAAGTAGGTAGCTTATGAATAGCAGTAACTCATGATATCGAATGGGAACTTGAAGGATAGGGGTTATGTAGGTAAAGGCAAGAAGAGAGGACTCCTGGGAGGAAAATAGTATGAGCAGAGGCTGCCCATTTCAACAAGCTTGCCCACTGTGTGCCAGGTCCTGGATTAATACTGGGGTATAAAGAAGTTTTATACCTCTGCTCTTAATTGCATAACGGGCAAAGAGAGCACTCGTTCTCGGGGACCTTTGGGGAGTTCCATTCAGGCAAAGCATTTATACATGAGGAAGTAATAGAATGAAGCTGGCAAGATAAATTGAACCAATATATTAATGAAAGCCTTAAATGCCAGGTTATGGGTTCAGTGGAAATCTGTTGCTATCATTTTTACCAGGGGAGGGAAATTATGAGAATTGTATTTTGGGCAGTCTAAGCTGGAAGGAATGTATAGAATAGATTTTAAAGGAAGAGACTTTAGAACTAGGAGGTTATTACTACACAAATAAAGTATGGAGTGATAATAGCCTGGGATAGCTGGTGACAGCAGAGAATACCAAGAACATGGTAATGCTCTAGTCATTTGCTAAGAGCTTAATGAATCATCCCACTCAGTCCTCACAATATCCCTATATTACAGGTACTGTTATTACTCCCTATTGACAGATGACTAAATTGAGCACAAAGACATCAAGGAACATGCCCATGTTCCACAACAACTCAATGATGAAGCATAGGCAGTCTCTAGAAACTGTACTTTTTAACCATTAGCTATGGTGTCAAAAACAGATATACATTTTTGAACTTGCATGTCTAAGTTAAAAAAAAAAAAGCTCAATTAACAAATACAAGGAGGTTTAAATACTTTTTTCATTTAAAAACTTTACCAGCTAAGGGGCACCTGGGTGGCTCAGTGGGTCAAGCCTCAAGTCATGATCTCAGGGTCCTGGGATCGAGCCCCGCATTGGGCTCTCTGCTCAGCAGGGAGCCTGCTTCCCCCCCTCCTCTGCCTCTCTGTCTACTTGTGATCCTTCTCTGTCAAATAAATAAATAAAATCTTAAAAATAAAACAACTTTACCAGCTAAAAAAGGCTTTATCATTCCTTTCCTAAATCACACTCACTGAAAGGTTTAGTGGTTTTCAAATTCAATAATAGAATTTTAACAGCAGAATGTATCTCAGAGAGTATTTACTCCAAACTCAGAACTTTACAAGAGAGGGACTTGAGACCAAGATTAAGGGAATTGACCAAAGTCAAAAAGCTAGCTAGGAATAGGGGCGGGAGTCAGATTAAAACCCATACCTCCTGTTTCTGGTCTACCATAATACAATACCCTGATTTTATCATATAGAAAAGGATATAACTCTTCTATTATGGTTTTCATGGCAAATATAAGGAAGATCCCAGTACAGACTCATAAAGGGAGAATAGTTTTTACTATAAATTTTAGAAGTATATATAGTTGATTGCATAACTACTCACTCAAAATTACAGCAGTAAGTGTATTAATAATTTTTAAATATTTTTTTATTAATTTATTTGACAGAGAGTAAGATCACAAGTAGGCAGAGAGGCAGGCAGAGACAGGGGTGTTGGGGGAGGGAAGCAGGCTCTCCACAGAACAGAGAGCCCGATGCGGGGCTCGACCCCAGGACCCTGAGATCATGACCTGAGCCAAAGGCAGAGGCTTAACCCACTGAGCCACCCAGATGCCACTAGTGTATTAATAATTAAGACCATTTTTATTTTAACAGTCTTAACAGATAAATTTATCTGCAACAGTGGATTTGCAGGCAGTGATGTCAAATAAGTCCACTTCTTTATTAAAACAAATCTTTAGTGAGCAAATAAATAAAAATCCATATACTACTTGTTACCTCACCATGATAAATGCCAGGGATTTTTTTGGTTTTGCTTTGGCAGATTGGGAAGGTGGAGGGAGCACCAAAAAAATGTTCAAATATGAAATGCATTGCTGTCTTGAGTGTACATCTTTCCAGAACTTTGAATTTTTTTTTTGGGGGGGGGGCTCATTACCAGGTGTTTCCCTTTGCAGCACCAGAGTCGAGCATTGATAGTAAAAGCATGGCCAGACCAATTTGCTCTCATCTATTTTGAGCCATTGCCAGACTCAGAGAAAAAGAACAAAAGGAAGCATATCCTTTTCATGTCTTTTTAAATTAAATGATCTTCCATGAAGTATCTTCATACTATTAAGTATGTTAGAGAATGTTCTACATTGATGTAGGACCAAAATACCTTTAAGAACTCTGTGGGTTCAGGGCTAATGGAATGTGCCAAGAGGGCTATCGCACAAGCAGAGAGACCACACTGGGCAGCTCAGAGAGTAATGGTGTAGGGTTCTCTGTCAGGAACAAGACAAGTCCAAATAATAACTAAAAATAGTCTTTCAGTTATTTCCCCGTGGCCTTCCCTAGCCACAGTTTAGAAAAATAAAAATGAAAGGAGTTTGAAGTAAGAAGAAAATATAAACCAGGCAGTTTGTAAAGAAAAGCTTGATTCACTTCAGATTCACTGGATGAGCAACTGATTAAAGATGAATACATAAATGCCAGAGTTCACATCACTGGTAGAAGAAGAAAGAAAGAGGTAAAACCATACATCCAAGTGGGGTGGAATGAAGGGGGCAAAAAAACGAGAAAAGCAAATAAAATTTAAAAAGTGAAAGAAAGAGAGTAGAAAGTAAAAGAAAAAAATTAAGCCAACAGGAAGGAACATATGAAATGCAGCTGTGATGCTTATTTGTTCTTTTAAAATGTAAATTACTCGTGATTTTGAAGTCAAGGTCTTGATATTTTCCTGTGGAAATATAGCCATGTACACATAAATAGCCTCTTCTACAAAAGAGAGAAAATTAGGAGAGATCATGTAATTTTACTGCAAGGAATTAAAAAATAGTCCTAAAAACCTAAAGGCATCTCAGTGTAAGTTGTCCGCAATAGACAACAGCGTTAAAAACCTCACGATTTCCTAGCCTGATGTAGGCACAAAGAGAGCCAGGGACTTGGTTGCCTGGCAACGGCGCTCTTCACAGGCAGCTGGAGTAAAAGGAACTGCCTGGTGCCAAATGGCCTTTCACCTGCTTCGTTAAAGGGAAATCAAAGTGAAAGCATTACTTCGCAAGGGCCAAAGCTCCCCTTGAGAAACAGAGGCTGGAGAAACCCTCCTCTAGCTTAATTTTGTTTGGGGAATCATTTGAAGGGAGTTTTCTAATGCCTCAGTAATCCGGAGTGCGTTCTGTCTCCTTGCCCTCTCCTCTGGGTACCACCCTGCACATAACAGGCTGTAAGCTTGGTATTCTGACATTGTATACGAGGCAAAGCCATCGTCTTAAACTTTTCACTCCAAACTGATAGTTAAACTCTGAAAACCAAGCACAAGTCTTATAACTATTTTAGGGACAACCTTTTAGGAACATCTCCCCAGTTTTTCATTAGATTGGCTTCCTGATAAATACGAGGACTGACAAAATTTATTCATGATGAAAAGAAACTTAGAAATAATCACAAAAGTATTTTGTGTTTACAAAAACACCTGGTGAATGAATTTAGTTTAGGAATCTCCTTGGCTGGCTATTTGAGTGGAAATATGAAAAGTGCCTAGAGGTGATTTCTTATAAAGAGTAGGGGGAGTTCCTCCCAAAAGAACTCATACAGCCCATTCCTAAAATGTAAATTATTCTCTTTTTAAAATGTATTTATTTGAGAGAGAGATCAGGAGCAGGGGAAGGGGCAGAGAGAGAGGCAGAAAGAGACGTGCAGACTCCCTGCTGAGCGGGAAGCCCAATGTAGGGCTCCATCCCAGGACACCAAGTTCATGACCTGAGCTGAAGTCAGACACTTCACTGACTGAGCCATCCAGGCATTCCTAAAATATAAAGTATTCAAATACACACCTTTGTCTGTGGAAATTTTAGATTTTGCTAGAAAATGCAGTTTTATAATGGCAAAACTTACAGCTTAATAAGTAACTCGCACTTATGCTAACACCGTTAGCATAGGACCCAGTGTTCTCAGACATAGTATTTACCCAAGAGAACTGAATACTTACATTTACACAAAAATCTGTATGTGAATATTTGTAATGTGTAAAAGTTGTAAACAATCCAGATAGTTTTCAACACATGATTGGATAAACAAAACTATAGTATATCTACTGAATCACTGACTCATGCTACAGCATAAGTAAATCTTGAATGCACTTTTCTAAATGAAAGAACCCAGATTCAAAACGTTACATAATAGCCTTTTATTTATATGACATCCTTGTAAAAGCATAGGCATAGCAAATCGGTCAGTGGTTGCAGAGGTTGGGAATAAAAATAAGGATTGGCTACAACAATTGCACAAGAGAATTAGTAGAGTTATTTAACTGTTCTGTATGGTGCCATGGTGGTGGTTACATGATTCTATTCAATTGTCAATACCTTTAAAACTGTAAACTGTAAAAGCAAAACATAACTTTTATTATATGTAAATTAAAACTTTAACCAAGATTTGAGTATCCCAGAATATAATGAATCAAATGAAGATTTGGACAAATACATCCTAAGCATATTATGAATGCATGAGATATCCTCACTAAAGGCAGCGGAGGAAGAAAAGAACTGACATAAAATGTTTTGTTTCATCTAGATACAGTTACAGCTAAAAGCATAAAGTGTCCACAAAAATTGTAGTTTAATAAATTTATTTCTCATGAGGGTGTGGTTTTGTTCACCTTAAATTTTCACCTTAAACTAATTTACATGTAAACTACAAGAGCCAGATTTTTCACTGTTAGAGAAAGAAGTTAAAAATCAGAGGGAGTTTAGAATGAACTGTGTGGTCATATCAATATGAACTCATGTTTGTTCACATATATATATTTAGAAAAAATATATACAGAGATAAAACTAGGGTTGCTAGATTTAGCAACTGAAAATGCAGGACATCCAGTTAAATATGAATTTCAGATAAACAAATAATCTTTTAGTATAAGTATATTGCATGCAATATTTGGAACACATTTATGCTAATTTAAATTTAACTGGGAATCTTATATTTTTTGGCAACCCTACATTATAGATATATATACATACATATATGAAGATGCATACTTTAATGTCCTACTTTGTTCTCTGAGAGGATCTAGAGCATGAAAACCCAATAGCAACAAGGACAACTAGCACCCAGATTTTGGTTTCTAAATATTAATTTTTTAAATACAATACACAAGGCTTCTTGAAGGAATGGCTGATTCTGGATTAGGGGCAGGGTAACAAAGATGAGCCTGGAGTGTTGTAGCATCAGAAAGTTAAAAAGTACACCGAACAAAACAGAAGAAAACAAAGACAAAGTCATGTCAAGGACGCTGAAGCCATCTAGTGAAAGAGCTCTCAGTAGCCAAAACTGCACAATTTAAACAGTCAAATAAATAATAATAGTATTGAATTATAAGCCAAAGAGTAAAATAAATACTCTTGAGTGCATACTAGTATAAAAGAATGAATGAATGAATGGGAAGAAAAAATGAAATTTCATTATAGAATTCCAATTAATAGAAGTGGAAGGAATTAATATATTATTAGTATCTTGATGATTAGTATAGCACAGTAGTAACTGTTGTAGATGAAACATTGATAAATGCTAAAATTAGTGGACAAGATATTAATGATTAACAGGACACTTGCACAGCCTCCACTAAAATATTAACTGATTACTATGGTATTTTTAGCACATGTTCACAAATTCTTTAATAGTTGTCATCATTCATACAGGCTACCTTAACAGAATATCACAAACTGGGTGCCTTATAAATAACAACAAAAAATATTCCTCATAGTTCTGGAGGCTGGGAATTCCAAGGTCAAGGTGCTGGTAGATCCCATGTCTGGTGAGGGCCTGCTTCCTAGTTCACAGAGGGCTGTCTTCTTGCTATGTCCTTGCATGAAAGAAGGGAGCTCTCTGGGGTCTCTTTTTCAAGGCTCCAATCTCATGATCTATGCACATCCCAAATGTCCCACCTCTCAATACGATCACATTGGATGTTAGATTTCAGCATGAATTTGAGCGGACACATTCGGTCTATAGTAACAGTCTTTCCTCCAGGATGTGGAGCTTAGTTCCCCTCTCTGTGAGGGGGTCAGGCTTAGTAATTTGCTTCTTACAAATAGAGCTTGGAAAGGAAACCAGTAGTTTTTATTTTGAAGAAATCTGGAAGATGCCACCTTAACCAATGATCAAAGTTAATGTCACCAGCTATAAGTGAGGTACACCCCATGTGATGCTATGAGAAGGGAATGTCATCTCTTTGATATTCTTCCAAAAAATTCATGACTTCAATATAATCATCAGACAACATAAGACAAGCTAGATCGAGGGACATTCTACAAATGCTTGGCCAGTACTCTTCAGAAGTGTCAAGTTCATGAAGACAAGAAAACACCAAGAAATTATCTCAGATTGGAGGAGACCAAGGAGATATGATGATGTGGTTTCCTGGATTGAACCCTAGAACAGAAAAGACATTACTGCCAAAATCGGAGACATCTAAATAAAACCTAGAGGGCAGGCCAAATCTACAAGACCAGTGCTCTAACCCCTGAGCTATGGAGCCAACTGCGGGCAGGCCAAATCTAGTCCATCATCAGTCTTTATAACATTTTACTGGAACAAAGTTGTACTCATTTGTGTTATGTATTGTCTACAGCTGCTTCTACTCTACAATGGCAGAGTCAAGTAATTCAAACAGTGGGCATCTCATTCACAAAGCCTAAAATATTTGCTATCTAACCCCTTATAGAAAATGTTTGTAGACCCTCCTCCCTGTGTACAGAAACATCTGTGTACTATCTTCTGCCAGTTTTCCATAAGTCTAAAACAATTTTGATATAAAACATAATTTTTAAGTCATTTGGTTAAAATCATCAGTACATTTTTAGCTAACATTGTTAGAGAGTCTCCTGTTTGTGTTTTGCAAAACACTTTGCTAAATGTTTTTCATAAGCTACCTATCCTAGTTAATCTTCTCAGCAGCCTTTGTAGCTTATCCTATTATTACCCTCCTTTTGTACCTAAGGAGACTAAAGTCAGTCAAGTGACCTGCTGAAAGGCAGAGTTTACATGGTTAAAAATGCAGAACTAGAGTTTAAGCCAAAGTCTGCCTGTAATCCAAGTCTCTTATCCTATTCTGTCATCTATATGCATGGGTCGATGGCAGACATCCAATGTCATCTTCATATAAAGTTCAGAATTCATTTCCTCAAAGTATGGAACACCTACCAGGTGCCAGCTACTCTACCTGTATGAGATAAACATGCCCAACACAATTTTCTGAGACCCATGGAGTGTGGGTAATCCCGTTACTCACAACACCCCTGAACTTGCCCTTACTCAAAGCTCTGATTAGATTTACGATTATGCTTATGTCCCTCCTCGACCTGGTTTCTTCTCTTACTGTTCCAGTTGCACTACCTATCATAATAATATATACCAAGGAATAAATTTACATCTCCTTTCCCTCACCCTTGTCACAAAGTTTTCAATTCCTTAGTGGCCTCTGTGTCCCTTGTTTGAAACTGGTGGTGTCAAGAGCAGTTGTCTTTAATGATCTTTTATTATTCTGCTAATAAATAAGCAGACAAATCTCGGTCTTGAAACTTATTTATAACCCATTTTTCTTGAAAATTCTGGAAATGATGTGTTAACTTTTTCAGTCCATGAAAGCTTATCTAAAACACCAGGTACTTGAGATTTTGTTTTGTTTTGTTTTGCTATTTGAATTCCTAATAAATGGAAATTTACTATACTTCTTGTTCTAGTTATTAAATATTATACATAAGTTATAAACATGACCTTTAAAAACTAACCCTGGAAAAACAAATCTATTTGGTATTTACGTACACTGAAGAGAATTTCTGGGTACTGCAGTTTTCATTAGTTAAAAGAGGCAAGGAAAACAATCTCTTTGGTCTCTGAGGATACTTTATGGTTGGGGAAAAGGGAACTTTTCCCTGGAGGTTTGTAATTCATTTTAGTAGAAGCTGACTTATGGTTGACAGTATATTTTCAATGTGAAGATAAATGACTGACAAAACATTAAGCCTCATTGAACACAGGTATTCTTACTATCTGAGTCCTGGTTTGACATAGGCAGAGAATGATTTTATTTGAGCCATACTTAGAATTCATGACAGGTTCACCCTCAAACACCAGATCTCTGATGGCATTACTGTCTTTACATGACGCTTCGATTCTTTCTTAAGAGGATATAGTACCTGTCTGGGCTTGACAAGTAAAGCTAAAGTTTTAATAACCTCAAAGGTGTCTCATTGCCAGAAAGGAACTGATGAAATGTTTAAAAGAATTACTTGGAAGTTGCCTTATTACTTTTACATCAGAGCACATTTAAATAAAAAGCAGACAATTTCATTACTGTCAAGAAGCACACTTTTCAACTATACATTTCTATAGCAACATCTCTATAGCAACACTTCACTGTTTAATTTGAGATATAGACTACACAAAGAACACATTTCATTTGCTTATTCTGTAGGCAACTCCTAATCCTACTTAGAAGTGATATCAACATACAGACATTGTTGAGAAACTCAACATGACATTTTTTTGGGTAGGGAAGAAATAATATAAAAATATAAGAAGTGATCTTATGGTTTACTATTAAGAAATAACCCTAAATCTGGTATTTGAAGTTCTCTTCAAGGTAGTCCGCTCATAAATGATATCCCCAAATCCTATGGGCTACCTTATTACCAGTTTCTCCCTAATCCTCAAAATCTACTTTATCTACCTTTGAATATCACAATGTCTTCATCAATATTTTTGTGAATTCCTAAGTTATTGTCATAAAATCAGTGGCAGCCTGGCTTAAGTTCTAGATCATCTAATTTGTTCCATCTCTTATCTCTTTTCATTGGAAACACTATCTCCCTCATAGTATGATTTTGAAGATTAAAAGGTAATTGGCCCAAATTTGCTAAGTTCCTTTCCACTCTTTCTCTAAACATCCTATAGGCGCAAAATCTGATAATCAGAATACCATCTCTTCTGAGCCAATATCATATCTAGTTGGCTCCCACAGTGTTGATTTTGGTCTTCCCATCTTCTTCAGTCTTCTACATTGGCACACCTGACAGTGGCAATTTTTCTATGCATTCTCTCCATTTCCAAACTTGGTTTTACCATGTTTTCTTGCATTTGTTTGGATTGAATACCTCACATGGCATATACTGAATTATTTATCTTGTTTCTTTCTTAGCACTGCTATAACATCCAATTTTGTAGAAGTCTGAGGAATCAGGCTACGTTCTTGGTATGGCTCATATGTCTCAGTGACTGCTGTTAGGATAGGCCAAGCATACCTACTGAGCTGGACTTGCAGGCATTGGTGAATGTAGTTTCCTGAATGTTCTAGCTATTACTTTTTGGCCTTACCTTTTGCTCTCTTGACTCCCTCCATTCCTTCTCTGTTCTATTTTGTATATCTACAGTATGTCTACTACACCTACAATAGGTGCCTTCATTGTAATTACTAATTATATGTTGTCAGGAATCTCCTTTTTATTCTTTTACTGGCACCTCATGGTGTCATGAAATCTCCTAAAAAATAATACAATAAAATTAAGATATAATTGAGCACAGTATCAAAATCTATTAAAGCTCTAGGAATTTTCTGACAAGTATTTACTGTACATGTAGACTACTTAAATAGCAGATATTTGCACAGTGGAAATGAATTACATTGTTGGAATAAGAAAATGATGAAGTCCAAAGTTATGGGCTGTCACTTTGGTTTTTAGTGCCTAGTATTGGGAGAGGAAAGCTTTAGTGTATTAAAAAAAGATACTGACAGTGATTTGTGTTAAAATTTATAACTTCAGTAAATTGAATTTAAAAACCAACTCTTTAAGCTTAACTTACAAATCCTATTTTTAAAACCAATTAATTTTTTGCTTAAATTAAAATGCTCATTTTAGTTCTCTTCCATTAACGTTCAACTTGTGTATAGATTTACCAGACTAAATTCCCTAGGTTTTAGTACAGCTTAAATAGTTGATTAATGATTAGTTGTAGCTATTTCATGCTAACATCTTAAATCTAATATATCTAATTATCTTAAGCACAATTATATGCAGAACAAGACAGAGCTATAACTCAAATGAAAGTGACTTCATAAATTCTTAAATATGTCTAATGAACCTAAAAGTCTATATATATGGATTTAGCAAATTATATTTTCTTTGTCTTTCAATACTGTTTTAAACAAAAATTACGTATATAACATCATAAATATAAGCAACTCAAATGATCTTAAAATATTTAAAATTTAAAAAGTAAGTCTAATATTTAAATAGTCAAGGTTTGATTTAGAAACTACAGCTACTCTGAATTTTTACACAGAAATATATTGAATATAAGGAAAATTGTTGAAAGGGCTGAGAAGCTGGGCACAACTGGAATGACTGAATGTAAAGACATGCCACAATGTCTGCTGTCCCAGGACCAGAGAGTTCCTATGTCCCCAGGTACCTCTGCTGCCCCAGTTTTCTCCCAACACCTATGGAACTACTGACGACTGAAATGCCAAGTTCAGCTGCCACAGTTTCCTCTCTGCTCTCCATTCTACGATGCTGCCTGTTAGGAGAATAGAGTGGTGGAGGGTATCCTCTGTTTCACTTCTACCTCCCAAGTCTAAGATGATGTCTAATTGACAGAAACTATTTCATATATGGAATTCTAGCTGCCAGTGAACCTGAGTGATATGGTTTTTAATTCTTGGCTCTTGAGAACAGGAGGCACGTGAAAAGGTAGCATGTAGCCTAGCAAACCAAACCAACCACGTCCATAGAAGCCCATCAAATTCTCTAACGTTACAAATTCAGGTTATGGATTCTGGTCACAGGTCCAGAATTTCTGACACAATTTCCCAGAAGATTATTCTCCAATACACTTATTTATTTCTTGGATCCATTCTTACAGTCTGTCTGTTATCTGCTGTGTCAACCAAGAATCCCCAAATCAAGCCTTTCAGCTAGGATTTCATGTAGGTTTTATAACCCAGATATTAAAGATCTCCAACTCACTTTTATTATAATCTCATAGTAACACCTTTCCCAACTTTTTATCATCTAACTTGATATGTTTGAATTCTCACCCCTCACCCAGATTGCAAGTAATCTTTTTATTGTGTGATACAGAGAACATAATTTCACCAGTAGTGGAATTAAATTTTTGTTATAGAAAATACGTTTTAGGGGCGCCTGGGTGGCTCAGTGGGTTAAAGCCTCTGCCTTCGGCTCAGGTCATGATCCCAGAGTCCTGGGATCAAGCCCCACATGGGGCTTTCTGCCCTGCGGGGAGCCTGCTTCCTCCTCTCTCTCTCTGCCTGCCTCTCTGCCTATTTGTGATTTCTCTCTGTCAAATAAATAAAATATTAAAAAAAAAAGAAAATACGTTTTAAAGCATGGATTTTACTAAATACTGTTTCTTCTAATTTTAAGACAGATATTTTCTTTAGGGAAGTGAGATTTAACTCTTAAAAATGATTCTTTTCCTGAGATAATAAAGACTTCTTGCAAATCCTGTCACCTAGTATTCGAGTCCTCCAATTTTGTTCTTTTTCTCCAGTATTGTGTTGGCTATTCTAGAGTCTTTGTCTTTGCATATACGTTTTAGAATAAACTCATTGATGTCTATAAAATGGCTTGCTGGAGTTTTGATTGGGATTCTGTTAAATCTATAAATCAATTTGGGAATAATTGACATATTAACAATATTCAGTCTTCCAATCCATGAACATGAAATAGCTCTCAATTTATTTATTTTTTTATGATATTTTTTTCACCAGTTTTTTTTTACATATAAATTCTGTCCATATTTTGTTAGATTTATACCTAAGTGTTTAATTTTGGGGAGTGCTATTGTAAACTATATATATTTAATTTCATATATATATATGGATATAGGAAAGCATGTAGGAAGTATATAGGAAAGCAGATGATATTTGCATGTTGACATCGTATAGTTACATTGTGACTTACTATTGTTACTTTTTAGTTCTAGGAGTTTTGGTTTTGTTTTTGATTTTTGTTGTTGTTTGCATATTCTTTGGGGTTTTCTGTAAAGACGGTAATATCATTTGTGAGCAAAGACAGTTTTCTTTTTTTTCTAATCTATAAATCTTCTTTTCCTTGTTTTATTGCACCAGCTTATAGTATGATGCTGAATAGGAGTGGTGACAGAGAACATCCTTTTTCATGTGTGATATTAAAGGGATGTGTCCACTCTCTCACCACTAAGTTTGTTGTTAGCTGTAAGTTTTTTCTAGATAATCTTTATCAAGTTCCCTCTATTCTTGGTTTACTGAAAGTTTCTTTATCATGAATGGGTATTGGATTTTGTCAAATGCTTTTTCTAAGTTATGATCATATGATTTACTTTTTCTTTAGGCTATTGATGTGGTAGATTACACCGAATAATTTTAAAATGTCAAGCCAGCCTTTCATACCTGGAATAAATCCCAGTTTCTTGCAGTATATAATTCTTTTTATACACTGTTGTATTCAATTTGCTAATATTTCGTTGTGGATTACAATGGCAAATGCATGAATAAATCTATTTAATGTGAGATTCTTTGTATTATCTGGACCAAAGATATTTTTGAGAATGCAAATTTCCTTAAGTGGAAAGGTACTGGCTTGAGCCTCTAGAATTTCAGAACTATAAAACATGTGATTTTATTTTACATCATCAGCTAACAAATCCTATAGGTTTAATTTAATTTTCTTTCAATCTAATGGGGTTAGTGTGCTTTTTGTTATTTTTTTGCGTTAGGAAGCTGACCATTCACAGTTGAGGAAGGATATAAGTAAATTGCATAGAATCACATAACTAAAAGTGGTGGAGCTCTATGTTAAGCCCATTTTTTCATGCCTTAAAAGTCCATGGTTGGGGCGCCTGGGTGGCTCAGTGGGTTAAAGCCTCTGCCTTCGGCTCAGGTCATGATCTCAGGGTCCTGGGATGGAGCCCCGCATCGGGCTCTCTGCTCAGCATGGAGCCTGCTTCCCTTCCCCTCTCTCTGCCTGCCTCTCTGCCTACTTGTGATCTCTCTCTGTCAAATAAATAAATAAAATCTTAAAAAAAAAAGTCCATGGTTTTCCCACCATAATAAACAACCTTGCTAATGGTAGGGAAAAATGAAAGGTTGATACATTAAAAGCCATAAAGCAAGTCAATAATAAAGTTTCAAAATTAAAAATATATATGTACTTTAACATCTGCACTAAAACCATCAAATTATGTAGTCAAGATTATATTTGTATGTATGTATTGTATATGCTGACTATTGAAAATAAACTTCATAACATAATGAAGACTGGACTGGCACATGCTTATTTACTGTTAAAAAACTGATATAGAGTCTATATAACTCAATACTCACTATGTTTCTTGTAAAACTATGAAGAAGTGTTTTGATTCCCTGATCCTCAAACTCATTTTCTCTGACACAGTGTTCTCTTATTCAGCAGTGTCTTTTATGAAAATTATCAATGCAACACTATTAATCATTTAGCAGCTGGTACAAGAAAGAGCTTTTTGGAGACTTGGGTTGATGTACAATTCAGAAATAATCACTTGCTTACTGTGCTCCATGAGATATCTGACACCTCATTTGATGAACCAGAGACACATCCTCATTGTTTTACTCTTATGATTTCTGAAATTGAAATGTTTAGTATATGTTTCTTTAATAGGCCTCATCATGTTTATAATTTAGTGCTATGAGAATGATGTGTGGCATTCTTTTGGTGAAAGAGGAAAGGGAAAAATAAAGGAAAATTACCTTTCTATTCTGTTAGAGTAGTTCATTTTTTATCAATTAATAATGCAAAATAGCCTTGAAATATTCCACAGAGCTTTTCAAAAGGAACTGGGCATATTATCAATTGCTCTGTAAACTAAAAAGTCTCAAAGTGTGTAAGATAGTGACTGTAGATTTATAAATCTGAAATAGGCATAATTAAATTTTGTTTTAATATCATGAGATACTATATTGTATGGTCAAAACTTATAAACTAAACAGGACATTTATTAGAACAATAAGACTCTATCCATAATCTTGGAAAAAATTCAAATTTTTAAGAATCAGTTCAATCACTAATGCTTATACTTAGAGGGAAAATGAATTTATGAGAGAAAATTGGCAAACTGGGGATGGTATTCATTTAAGTAGCAGATGAGCGTTTGAGATAATCTGTATCTCATATCATTGCCTGAAATAAATTTCTATTCTGTTTATCAAAGTAAAATTATTAACTCAAATCAGTTTTAAAATATTGAACTCTAAATATCAAAAGTGACTTGGTCTATGTAAGCCACATAAACTGAGACATTGTCCTTTTTCCAATGGAGTCCTTTTTTCCACTGACTTTTCCCACGTTGTGCTTTAATAAGCATGAAAAAGTTCTGCCATTTCCATAACTGTCTCAGAAAATAGCCCAAATGTGGAAGGATTGCTTCAGGTGTTCAGAGAGTCTAGAAGTTGCACCTGTTGGTGCCCATGAAAGCAGAGCTAGTCAGAGGGCTCAGGGATCAGTCAGTCCCAGAGATGTCACATCAGTTTTTGGTTTGTTATAGCCTAAAGCCATAGAGTCACTTAAGGGTGTAAATTCTTGGAAAGAAGTGATACCAAGTAGCGGCTAAAAAGCCCAGAGTTAGCCTGAGTGGGCTGGAATTCTGGGATCCACCATTTACCAGTTGACCTTGAGGAAGCTACTTAGTATCTCTGTGCCTTACTATCTTCATATCTGAATGGAGACGGAAGTAGTACCTGTCTCACACAGTTACTGTGAGGATTAAACAACACAGTCCATGGTTAGTACCTAACTGGCATTAGAGAAATACTGTGTAGCAGAAGCAGCCCTGGAAGTGTAATATTGTAAGGCACACACTCATAATTTTAATGCTCATCATTCCCACATTTCCTTTGCTATGTCTCTCCTTGCTTCGAAAAATAGAAAATGATGTCTTGCTTTGTGTGATATAAATTTGAGAATATATTGTGGGGCCATTTTTCCAAGTGGAAAAATACTTCATAAAATTCTGTTTGGTCAACAAACTTTTATAACCAAATAAAACATACATTTCCTCACTCATGTTTCTTAATCTGCTAAGCTTGAAAAATGTTGTGAAAATGAGCTACGGTGTGGTAGAAAAATTATGAACACATTAAATTTAATCTGCATTATTGAAAGAAATTTTAAATCACATTTTATTGTATTTTTTCTTCTTTTGTAAGATGAAGTATCAGAAGTCAACATCAAGTCCTACTGTAAACCAGGAGGAGCTTTAAGAACTCCTATCAGATTAATAATTATTAACTGATTAGTTATTATTAGTAGCTAATTGTTTCACCTATTAGTTGTTTTAACCATTCCATACTGAATTTAAGTGTTAATTCATACAGAGTTTCTTCTCATGTCTTGCTTCTTCCCAGCCTTTGACCCAAATGGATTAACATTATTTCCATTTCCAATCATGATGTTATTTTGGTGTGTGACTTCATCACTCATGAAGATTTTAAGTTCCTCATAGTGCTTTTAGATGGAGGTGAAAGGTCATAAAGAAGTATAACAAAGACACTCCATCATAGCCACAGTGACTGTTGATATATACCATCCTGTAGTTTGCCCAATATGGATATTTTAGCACTTACTTTCTCTGACAAACATTAATGTTTCTTTTATAGTACTTTATCATAAACATTAAATAATGGACATGTAATTCAGAGGAAAACATTTATAGAAAATCTGTATCCTTTGAGAACATTAGGTAAGTAAATTATTATTAACAAAAATCATGCCCATCTTTATTTTTAAGATCCCAAAAAAGAAAGCTTGATCACCTGTCTCCCATGTGATGTTAAAACACCAGTCTTATGTACAGATGTACTTCCTCATTAAATTGTGTAGCTTCTTTTGTTATTGTGGACTTTGCCTACATCTGTAATGTATAGGATATGCTGGCCCAGGTGGGGAGCTGTCTCACTTGCTCACTGTTTTAACTCAGTGGTTGGTGTATTACTCAGAATATAGTAAGTGCTCAACACCTGGATGAGTAAGTGGTTGAGTCAATGCTGATTAAATGAACAGATAACTCTGAACATTTAAGAATTTTTGTAAAACTTGACTTTTTATTGTAAAATAATACATGTTTATTTTAGAAGATTTAGGTAATAAAAATAAGCATATAGTACAAAAAATCTATTACATAAGAATCCATTATTTATAAATAGCTTTGTTAACATTTTTCATATAATCTTTTGTGATTATATGTGATGTGTGTATGTATTTATATGTACAAAATGGTATACCCAGAGGTATATATGTATAACAAAATATATAATCATAAGTGATTGAAAAATACTACCAATGTTTTATAATAGACTCTATACTATTTAGTAAACATTTAAAATAAAGGTATTTTATGGCACAAAATTCAAAGTGATAATCAAGGATTTGGTTAGGTGGTTGGATGACCCATTACTAAGAGGGGTACAAAGGATTAGAAACAGAGAGAGGAAGACAGAAGAACAATAGAGCATTTAAAACAGGGATAGAGGGGAATAGGAGACAAAGCCTGTGTATCTGTCTTAGTAGACCAATTCTCTGTCCAGCCCAGGAGATGCTGCACTGTATTTTGGTGAGAGTAGACAGGCTAACAAAACCATGAGGATAATTTACAGACAAAATCTTCGGGAGACTTGGGTGGTCAAGTAAGCTCTTTTGAAGATCATTCTTTCAATGCATATATGTATGTGGCAGGTCAGCCAGTGAATCAAGCTTAATTTTTAGTTGTTCTTTTAAAATTTGATATATGTAGGTTGTTGCAGGGAAAGAATTTGGGAATTTTGCATAAGAAGTTTGTATGTTCCTGAGAGGCAAAGGACAGAAATCCTAAACCCTCCTGAGATGCAAGTTCTGAAACCTGTTGAATGGGAAGAGCCAGCCTGGACCAAATCTTGGCAACAGGGAAGAGCATAGAGGCCTTGATGCTCACCTTACTTACTAGGTGTTAGAACATGGATTGGAACAGTGGGCTGGCCTCTCCATGTGCCAGTGGTTCTGAAGTAAGCATGCATCTGCTAGCAAACTTAGTCTTCATCTAAACCTCTTATATCAAAGGGACATAAAACATGAGTAAATCTAAAGTGTTATATCTTTGGGAGCTCAAAACAGTCTGTGGCTGAGCATGGTCATTCAAAGGAGGGAAGCCAGTTAGGGAACCATCCTCCCTTGAAACTTGAAGAATGCCAGTGTCCAAGACCAGTAGCTGTTGAACTGAAACTGGGGCAGGAGCTTTTACCTTGGCCATATCATTTTGAAGAGGACTGGAGAAGTGTGTGAGCCTTGATGGTGAACTGAGGGTCGTTTGCATGTCCTGGAGGTTACATGGGTATCTGGTTGTCTTTAGAGCTCAGATGGGAAGCAAACTACACTTATGGTATTTGACTGTAATATCTGCAATATTCAAGGGATTAATGTTACTACTACTTGGAAATGAAAAAGTACTCTGGGGACTCTGAAGATTATCATGGGATTGGGGTAACCATGTAGAAAGAGCATTTATTTATTTATTTAGTGTTTCATCTAGTAAATAATTTATTAAAATAGTCCAATTATTTTTCATCGAAATGCAAATAACATTTAAGGAATTCAGTAGTATTCTGGGACACATAGGGTGATTTACAAAATAGTTATTATTCAAAGGCTCAAACATTTTTCTTCTAAATTTTTATTTAAATTCTAGTTTTTTAACATACAGTGTAATAATAGTTTCAGGAGTAGAATGTAGTGATTTGTCACTAAGGTATAACAACCAATTCTCATCATAACAAGTGCCCTCTTTAATACCCATCACCCGGTTAGCTTCCCCCACCCACGTCCCTCCCTCAATCCTCAGTTTGTTTTCTATTGTTAAGAGTCTCTTATGACTTGTTTCCCTCTCTCCCTCTCTTTTCCCTCCCTTCCTCTATGTTCATATGCTTTGTTTCTTAAATTCCACATATGAATGGAATCATTTGGTATTTATCTTTCTCTGAGTGACTTATTTTGCTTAGCATAATACATTTCAGCTCCATTCATGTCATTGCAAATGGCAAAATTTCATTCTTCTTGATGAATGACTAATATTCTATTACACACACACACACACACACACACACACACACACACCACTTTATCCATTCATCCGTCAATGGACATTTGGGCTCTTTCCATAGTTTGGCCATTGTTGACAATGACAGCATTTAGATGTTACAGAGTGATGGAGTAGTAGCTGAATCCTCCCCTGATAAGAAGTGAGAGTCCTTATGTATGCAGGAGGGAAGAACTCTTTCTATTTCACCCAACCAACCACCCTGTTATGGACGTAAATAGTATGCCATGATAAGGGCATCAACAGGGAGTATATATTTGTTTCCTATTGCTGCTTTAACAAACTTCCACAAAGGTATCAGCTTAAAACAATACAAGAGCAATATCTTACAGTTCTGAAGGAGAGAGTTCTAAAATGGGTTGTCAGGGTTATATGCTCTCTGGAGGCTTTAGAGAAGAATCCATTTCCTTTCCTTTTCAAACTTCTAGAGGCCACCACATTCTTTGGTTCATGGCTCTGTGTCACTCTGACTTCTGCTTCTACCATCACATCTCTTTCTCTGACTTTCCTGTCCTTGCCTTTCTCTTTCACTTATAAACATCCTTGTAATAATGTTGGATCTACATAGAGAATCCAGGACAGCCCCTGCATCTCAAGATCTGTAACTTAATCACATCTACAAAGTCTTTTTTGCCTTAGAAGGGTAACATATTCATAGGTTCCAGGCATTAGGACATCTTTTTGGGGCCCATTATTGTGCCTACCACAGGGAACATTGCCGAGAGTGGGCACTGACACCTGCATCTTTGGCAAGGACTAGTCCCCTACTCATAATTATAGATCCTTTCTATAAACACCAGTTTTTATAGGATTTGAAGAGATTATATTCATGACTTAATATTTTTGCAATAGATAAATTGCTATTTACAAGAATGACCTTATTGGTTATGTGGAGATCTCCAAAAACTATTCACACATCCCTTCAAAAATTTTTGTTTGGGGGCGCCTGGGTGGCTCAGTGGGTTAAACCTCTGCCTTCGGCTCAGGTCATGATCTCAGGGTCCTGGGATCGAGCCCCGCATCAGGCTCTCTGCTCGGCAGGGAGCCTGCTTCCTCCCCTCTCTCTCTGCCTGCCTCTCTGCCTACTTGTGATCTCTCTTTGTCAAATAAATAAATAAAATCTTTAAAAAAAATTTTTTTGTTTGAAGCCATATCTTAGTCAAGTGGGAGATGAATCCAAGTTTAAAATATAATAATAACTAATTAAATTAAACCTGAACCCAGGTCGTGAATATCAAAAAGTCATTCAGGTAAATCTAAATTATTACTTTAAATACTACTTTTAAAACTGAATACAAATTAAAAAAAAAAACCCTGAATACAAGTCAATATTTTTGAAAAAAAAATTATATCTAGAGTATGGGCACTTGGCTCAGACAATGATAGGTTCAAATCCAAGCTCTATAATATGATAGTTGAAAATTTTATCCCAACATGGTTATATCATAGTTTTATGATTGATGATCATTATTAGAGAAGTAAAGAAAAATAAAAGAATGTTCTTTAAAAAATTATGGTAACCATTAAGACAACTAAACTAAGACTGTTAACTCTGTAAAAGGTTGTTAAGGATAATTTAAAAAATGAAAAGTTATTACAAATATAGAAATTCATAGCAGCAAGAAAATTAAAAACTACTTCTTCCAAAAGAGAAAACATAAAATAAAGTAAGGAAAAGCTTGCAAATTTTATCAATAACTATAATCAGATTAAGCATTTTGTTTAAGATGAAGATGAAACTGGCTCTTTGAAGACAAAGTTATCTAAGACTTACACATAAAACTACAAAGAATAAGAATTATTAAAAATAAATAGACAAGATTTCTCAAATTAAAAAAGTAAGTTTCAGTGGCAATATTAATTTCAGCAAGTTGAGAATTAAAAGTAAAATTAATTAAGTGAGCTAAAAGGTGTAATTCATATTTAAATAAAAATATAATAATCATAGGTTCTTTTTGGTGATCTTTAATGAAATATCAAAATATATATTTTAAAGACCAATGTTTGGGGAAAAAATAGAAACACAAATGATCTAAGGTAACTGTCTTTGCTATTGATAGGTTAAGTAGAAAAATATGGAAAATTAGAATAATATGATTAATAAAATGAAGCATTGGTTTACATATAAACTTTTTAACTCAAAAGAGATAGCAAAACCAATTTTCCAATTTCCATGAAATCTTTAGCACAGAAAATTACACATCAAGTTATAAAATAAATTTAGAATATTTCAAATGGCAGAAATTATTCATGGTAGACTTTTTTTTTTCTGACCAAAGTGCTATATAATTTGAAATTTGCAATTAAAATTTTAAAGTAAACAAAACATCCAAGCATTTGTTAACTGCTACAACAACACTTCTCCTTGGTAACAAGAGGGTTAAAGAACATTATTGTAAAGTTTGGGGATGCCTAAAGTGGTGGCAGTATTAAATTTGTAATCATATGTTTCTATTATTAAATATTGGTTTAAAATGAAAATTTATTTGTAACAAAATAAAAATTACATCTTAATATAGGTTACTAGACAGGAATTTATTAGGTTAAATAGTATGCATTTTTACATGCATTTGATTTGTATTACAAGCTTATTTTCCAGGGCTGTTGAAAAAGTAAAAATAGCAATTATTGCCTCTATTAAAACATGATAAAAATTAATTGCAAAGTCATCAATTAAATATGTATCATACGTGTACTCTATTTTGTTTCTCAACTAATATCAACTCTATTATTGAGCCAGTAGTACGCAACAGAGTAAGCAACATGGTTTTTTTTCATTGGTCAGATAATATTAAAGTCAGAGTCAGTCTTTATTGTCAAGTGTATCTTAAGCTACATCACAAAGCTTTGTGGATTCCAGCTGCTCATGTTCTCTCTTGACTAGTTTGTGGTGCTGGTATACCCATTGTTGATTTTGGCTTATGGTACACTTGGTGACCTAGATGGGCACTTGCTGGGTGCTCTGCTGCTTGCTATGGAGGATTCTAGAGAAGCAATCCCTGGAGTGTGACCCTCAAAGCCCTACTGATATACGTTTTAT
This sequence comes from Meles meles, assembly GCF_922984935.1. Classification (NCBI taxonomy): domain Eukaryota; kingdom Metazoa; phylum Chordata; class Mammalia; order Carnivora; family Mustelidae; genus Meles; species Meles meles. The sequence continues at coordinate 35,443,188 of NC_060070.1, forward strand.
TCTCTGCCAAGCTGTCAACCTTCCAAATTGACCCAGGGTCCATTCGCATTAGAAAACACATATATCTTGCACTTTTGTGGAGCTCTTTAAATGTTCTCTCTCTCTATCTTAATTGAACCTCTATATAGGTATGTCGCATTTTATATTTTTATTTTTTAATATATTTTTATTTTTTTAATATATATTTATTTATTTTAGAGGGAGAAAGAGAGAGTGAACTGGGCAAGGCATAGAGAGAGAGGTAGAGTGTCCACAAGAAGACTCCCTGCTGAGTGTGGAGCCTGACATAAGGCTTGATTCCAGGATCCTGACATCATGAGCTAAGCCAAAACCAAGAGTCAACCACTCAACCAACTGAGCCACCCAGGTGCCCGTATGTTGAATTTAGATGTGTGTGTGTGTGTGTGTGTGCGTGCGTGTATGTGTGTGTTACATACATATTGGTACTTGCTTATCTGGGTTTATATTTCTTTTGTGCAAGTTAACTAACACCAGTCTCCATGAGCACTTCAGAGGAGAAGTGCTCATTAAGCTCATGTTCCAAACTACAAGGGAAATTCTGGGAATGGGGACAATCAGGGTAGAGGCAGAAGTCACCTTCTCTGTTCTATTCACCCCTCTGACTCCAAGATTTGTCTCTTTCTCTTGCATCTCCATTTATGAGCTCACTTCTGGTAGCTTGGGAAGACAAAAACCAGCTCCTTGGTTTTCTTCATTGTTTTAATCTTACATCTTGCAGGATAGTGTAGAGTTTTGTCATTTTTAATTTGGCAATTATCCTCCACAAATAAAGGGGGGCGGGGATGTTGCAGGGGAAGGTAAGATGACCCAGAACTGGTAGTTGACATCTTGAGATACCGTAATGGAATAACCTCATATGTCACTCCATTTGAGCTCTGACAACTGACAGTGCGGTACTGACAAAATAATTAATGAGCATTATGGAATACTATGCAGCCATCAAAAGAAATGAAATCTTGCCATTTGCGATGACGTGGATGGAACTAGAGCGTATCATGCTTAGTGAAATAAGTCAATCGGAGAAAGACAACTATCATATGATCTCCCTGATATGAGGACATGGAGAAGCAACATGGGGGGGTAGGGGGATAGGAGAAGAATAAATGAAACAAGATGGGATTGGGAGGGAGACAAACCATAAATGACTCTTAATCTCACAAAACAAACTGGCGGTTGCTGGGGGGAGGTGGGATTGGGAGAGGGGGAGCGGGCTATGGACATTGGGGAGGGGAGGCGAACCATAAGAGACTATGGACTCTGAAAAACAACCTGAGGGTTTTGAAGGGTCAGGGGTGGGAGGTTGGGGGAACAGGTGGTGGGTGATGGGGAGGGCACGTTTTGCATGGGGCACTGGGTGTTGTGCAAAAAGAATGAATACTGTTACGCTGAAAAAAAAATAAATAAAAAGGGAAAAAAAAATGTAATGGAACATGCATTGATGTATCTCTGAATTAACTCTATGCTAATGGAAGCATTAAAGACCAATGTTGGAAGGATATCTTTATTTAATAAGTGGGATGGTGAAAGTTACTTTCCAGATAAATTAGAGAATTGGAAAAAGTATGAAGGAAAATAACTTTGAATATAGATTTTTTCAAATAAACAGTATTTTAAGTTATGAAAATGAAGTATCTTTGTTTTCTGAGGCTTAGATCATTGAAGCTCTGAAAATTTGCAACACAAAGACCACTTTTGAAATTATTCTTGGAGAAAGAACTCTGGCAAAAAGAGAAATGGATCTAAGGGAAGTAATGCCATGGAATTGTCGCCTACATACTGTTATTATTGTCTTAATAAGTAATCATCATAAACAGAAAAAAAACTCCATTAACAGTCCAGAATTAAAATTCCAGGTGATTCTAATACAACTTGGGGTATAAGGGATGTTGGAAATCAGTGGGGGCTGAGAATAGTTTACAAAAAAATATATAGATATATATAGATTTAAGAAATTGATAGTTTAATATAAATTTGGGCTTTAATTAGAAATAACCATACATAAACAAAAATAGTACGTCTGCTGTTTTACATAGAATTCAAGATGCCATTGATGATAAGATACACCATTATTTCATTTATCACTAAGAGTAAAAAATGCTGCCAGCTCTGAAAAAGAGGCTGCCAATCAAGACACAATGCTTTCTTATCAGTTAGAATTTGTATTTGTATTGTGAAAGATCTTTTAGACATTCTTATAAAACATATAAAGAGGAAAGACCAAAATAAAACCAGTTACCATTTTCATAAAATTTCTTCACACTGAGGCCAACTTTTCTAAATGAATTCTTAACATCATTTGTGTTTTTCTACACAGAATAAACCTCTGTGCTGTAAAGAGTGGCGATGCAATATTTTAAAAAGATTTACGGGAGTAAAACCGATGTGCATTGCAGGTAGAGCAGGGATACTTGAGAATGTGGCTACATATGTCTGATTCACTTCTTCTGTCAACCTCTTTTCCGGAATCATTTTGTTCCTAGAGGTTAAATTTTTCTGTTCTCCACCACTTATCTCTAGGATTTTCTTTAGAACGGCTGACGCCCACTCTATGGGTAATGATGCTGGCACTTTGACATTCCTGCATGCTCAGGGAATGACAACTATGGCATAACTTTACTCCCTGGCCATCCCAGGGATCACAAAACACTACAGACTGCAAAACCCACCTTGATTTTCAAGATATTACATTATAAAGTATATGAATTTTGGAAGTCATAAAATAGAACTTTAACCAGTTAAGAAAATTCCACTGTCCTAATATAAAAAAAGAAAGGAGAAAAAAGGAAAAAAAAAAGAAACTATGATAATATCTAACACCAAGCATGGCATAGAAGAAAATCTCATTATGAGTAGTTTCAATAAATGTGAGTTCAACTCAAAAATCTAAAGATAGAGACATACAGACTGGATTTCAAATAAGGTTAGCAGTATATTGCTGTATCAGTTTAGATGCCATTGATGAAAAAAGAATTCTATATTTAGAGGGGATTTAAAACAGGAAATCGGTTATACAGATGTGGGATGAGCAAAATGCAGGAGATGATTCGCAAGAGCAACATAGAAGGAGTGATGCTCCAAGATCAGACGTTTGCTGATGCTTTCTCTCTGGAGCCCACGAGTCTACACCTGCTGATGAGCTGCGGGACAGCTGTCACATCCAGTTCAAGATCCACCACAGAGTCACCCTCTTGGCCAAGGCTGAGACCAGAGGCCGCGTGGTGGCTACTACCAATGCTGTCATCTGTCACTGTGCCATGGTCACTATCGCTCTGTTGCTGCTTCTCTTGTTGACGCTGCCAAAAACTCTGACAGAAACGGGAAGCAGGGTGAGAGGTACTTTCCTCTTCCACCTCACAAATTCCTCTCAGGAATCCCCTTAGCAGAACTTGACAGGAAGCTGGTTGGTAAGAATTCCAAGGAAATGTCATTTGCAGACTCCCAGCCCCCTCCAACACAGAGGAGAATACAGAAGGGGCCGCAGACAAACATGCACATAAGTGACACTCTTGTCTACAGGACATGCAATTAAAGCCAAAGGATATAGGCCTGTTTATTCATTCATTCAACAAAGTTTTATGGAATTCCTTCTAAGTGCCCATTCGTCTTCCAGGTCCCCAGCAGGGAGTAACCCAGACCCAATACCTGCTCAGTGTATTTTTGGCCTTTGAAGACAGACAACAAACAAAATGGGTAGTTACATTCTATAGTATCTTGGAACATGACAACCGTTATGGGAAAAGTAAAGCAGGAAGGAGGGGTAAAGAGCCTGGGAGATTGTAATTTGTTAAAACAGGCCTTATTGAAAATGTCACGCTTGAACCAAAATATGCAGGGAAAGAAGAGAGAAGTCTGAATGAAATGTGAAATCTTTATTTTAATAATAAATCAAGTAAGGATTAAGGTAAAAGTTTAGTAGGAATAAATAAATGTTATTTATTGGTAAAAAGGAATGTTATTTGGTAAATAATGATAAATAAATATTATTTATTAGTAAAAGAAAACTTGGCCATAGTAATCATGTACCTAGTTTGTAGAATATCATTGCAGCCCTAAAGCATAAACCAACAATGGTCAGAATAAGGAGAAACGGGTATATCAAAAATTGTGGTTTAAATTGAAAAAATCTAGCAGACAAAAATTCTCAATATAGTAAATTTGGGTAACACAATAAGAAAATATTAGCTCTATGTAAAAAATGTATGCCCAACAGGAAACACTGATTCATTTAATTCATTTGTGGGAGTCTCCGTGTACAAGGCTGCAAAAGAAGCCCCAGTACAATCTAAAGAATCAGCGTGACACCAAGACCATGTTCTTTGATGGAAATGCAATAAAGTTAGAATCCATAAAGGACAGCTTTAAAAAAAATTCCCTATATTTGGAACCTAAAGTAAGTACTATTTTTATTAAGGAAGATCTCATGGGAAATTACAAACTACTGAATGCAATAAACATACCACATATCAATATTTGTGAGATTTTACCAAAACAGAACTTAGAAATTTATATCTTTGAATACATTTAAACATTTAACCACAAAAAATATTGAAAAAAGATAGTAGTTAAACTCAGAAATAAAGAAAAAAGTGACAGAATAAACTGGAACTTAATCATTAAAAGTGACAAGAAGTAAAAGAACAAACATCTCTGAAATAGGGAACAGAAACCAAAAAGGTGATCAACAAAATAAAAAAATTAACAAGAAAAGCTAATGATAGAATCATTGGTAAGTCTAATTTACAAAAGAAGAAACAAACACAATTCAGAATGAAAGAAACAGAAATAAGAATAATTATGAGGGTGCCTCGGTGGCTCAGTGGGTTGGGGCCTCTGCCTTCAGCTTGGGTCATGATCTGAGGGTCCTGGGATCGAGCCCCACATCGGGCTTCTGCTCAGCAGGGAGCCTGCTTCCCCTTCTCTCTCTGCCTACTTGTGATCTCTGTCTGTCAAATACATAAATAAAATCTTAAAAAAAAAAAGAATAATTATGAGAGCTACTAATATAATAAAGGACATCACGGACAAACGCAAATAAGTTAGCAAACCTATGCATGAAGCTATTGCCGTGCATTTACCTTGTCCTCTGGGAGTTTCAGCGGTGCCTAGACACAGAACAACAGGTGCTGGACCTTTGGTATAGGACAGGATGAGAGCTCATCCTTGTTTAAGTCATTCTCAGGTCCAGACTACATGCAGAATTGAGTCATGCAGAAGTAGAAGACTGGAGAGAAAGCGTTTCTTTCTGGGAACTGCTGGAGTTATCTTGGGTTTCTCTCCATTCCCAAACAAACGAGGGGTTCTTTAAGGCCACCTGGGGAAGTTGATTGGTGTCACTTGGAATGTGGGAGACAGAAGGCTAGGATTTCTCTTTGTTCTGGAAAAGTATTTTATTTTATTTTATTTTTTTAAGATTTTATTTATTTATTTGACAGAGAGAGATCACAAGTAGAAGAGACGCAGGCAGAGAGAGAGGGGGAAGCAGGCTCTTTGACCTGAGCCGAAGGCAGAGGTTTAACCCACTGAGCCACCCAGGTGCCCTGGAAAAGTATTTTAAAGATGAGAGACTGGTGAGGACAGACCTGTGGTGGCAGAGCCAACATTACATACTGTTCTTTATAGAGTCTGAGGGGCACTAGGGTAAATCTGTGCTTGCTCTAGTCTCTCTCATCCAAGAGGAAACCTGAAGGGATGAGAGAGCCCCAGGGATGGAGTTTGAATGTGGTGCACACCAGAAGAGCTGAGGGAAGGAGTCACACCTTCCTGGCCAGAGACAGAATGCCCCATAGGAGGAAAATGCAGGTGGGGGCACCTCAGAAACAGATCCTTAGAAATGGGTCCTGAATGAATTCCGTAAGTGCCAATGTACTTGTAAATAAGGCAAGTCCCAATATTTATTCAGAACCAATATTGTGGGACTATGATATCAAAGACTTGTAAAGGAGTTTGGAGAGGACAACATTTAAGAGATTAAAACGTTAATGTTAGCTGAATATTTAACTGAATAATTGACATGAACTTCTTTCAAATGTTAGGACTGGTTTTGTCACCATATCATTGTGGTATGATATCTGGGAAGACATAAACAATAGTTTTCAGTGTAGCATTGTTTGTAATAGTAATAGAAGAAAAAGCAGAAACAACCCCAAATAGACATCAGTAGGTGAGCAGAGAAATAAATCTTGGAAGATGCACACAAAGGAATGTTATACAGCATGTAGAATAAACTAGGACCAGAAAATAGAAACTCAAAGACCAAAGCTTGAGTGCTGGGTGAAAGTCATATTTATTGCTAGGCAGAGCTCAATCTGATACCACATCTAAACTTTGATGATGGGCTTTGAGGAAGGAAAAATGGGGTATGTCTCCTAAAGCTGAAAAATCTCAAATGATCTCAGTCCCATATTAGGAAAGCAGGCTCAGAGTGCAGCTGATCAGCTGGTAATAACTACAATGGCTAGGGAACGTATCGATGGCAGATCTCACTTTGATGTTTGCTTCTAAATTTGGGCATCTGGCTACCTTTGGTATGTTGATGAGTTTCTTGATTTGGAACTGTATTACACAATTATCTTTTAGTAAAGCCAAGCCTGCCCCATTGGCAACAGGCTAGGCAGGCAGGTCAGGCTAAACATCAGTTTGGACAGATCTCAAAGACATAATATTGAATGCAAAAAGCATATTGCAGAATCATGGAGAAGTGGGAATCATTTATGTAAATTATGTAAATTAAAGAACACATGCAAAAAATGTGGCATATTGTGTTATTTTGAGCATATTTGAGAAGGCTATTCTTGGGATCATTATTAGCTACTTGTAGATTTTGTTTGCTTAATCCTTCTCGACACTAAAATCAGGAGAGGAAAAGCTAAAGCACATTTGGCATTACTTTCCTTACTGTTCCATCACCATGAAAATAAATGAGTGGCTGCTTCTGTCTTCCAGCAGCTCAGAGCTAGCACCAGGCACAAGCGCTTTGGTTGATTTGTGGAGTCAGAGATTGGAATTTTAGTCTCGTACACTGCTGAGCTTACGTGCCCTAGCCATAGCATGTGACAGTGTAGGAATGATGGTTCCTGTCCTCCTTTCAGCTTTTCCCATTCTGATTTCAGTGCTGAAAAATGGAGACAAGAAGCTCTATGTGAAAGCCAGCCAGACTTCTCTGGAGGAGCCCTTGCCTGTCAGGGATTTCTGGGGAAAGCTTTGGGCATCAATATTTCCTTTTCATCCGGCGGCAAAAATTCAAGGACTAGGGGAATCACTCAAATATTTATAGGAGCTACCAGCTCATGCCAAGCCTAGGCTCTCATCAGACTTAAAGAAAGGCACGGACCTTGTCATCAAAGGCATGTTCCTTCAAAGGATAAACAACACATGTTCTCATATATCTTTCATGCAAACACAAATCTTCATATTTCTACTGCATGTGTTAGTATAGATGGGTTAATGATCTACTTTCTTTTTTTTTAATTAAAAAAATTTTTATTTTTTAAAGATTTTTTTTTTTATTTATTTGACGGAGAGAGAGATCATAAGTAGGCAGATCATGACCTGAGCCGAAGGCAGAGGCTTAACCCACTGACCCATCCAGGCGCCTCAAATGATCTATTTTTTTTCTTTTCTTCTTTTTTTTTTTAAATGATCTATTTTCTATACCTGGAAACAAAGAATGTTGAAATTATTCTTCCATGTGAAAATGTTTCCACTGCGGGGAAAAATGACCCCAGGCTTGACCAAGCTTCACAGTAAATCCCGGTCTCTGACCGTCTTCACTAATCAGTCTTTGCCAACTAGGAAGCCACTGGAACAAGGTCCTCAGACCTATGGCTGCAGCTCCTTGAGCCTCCCTGGGTGGTCACATCCCAAGGCAGTTCTTTTCCTTGCCCTAATCCCCAAACTGCAGATCGCTGGTTTAGCAATCCAACTGCAGAAAATGTGACCCTTTGCTCTTTTGAAAGAATCCGCTTTCCGCCATCTAATGATGGAGGCTGTGTTTCCCTATGCTATTTATTTTGTTTTCAGATTAAATCAGGTTGTCAGAGATTTTTATTTTCATAGTCAGACCTCCAGTGTTCTGCAGCAAGCCCTTCAATGGACGGTTCCAGCTTATGTGACCTGTTTTCTTTTTTATTTTCATCTCTCTACCTTTTAATAACTCAACCTATCGCTTCCCTTCAACTGCATTAGCAGTGCTAGGTAGTGCGGGATTCAACACACTTCTGAACTGTTTGCCAGGAGGCTCTGCAAAACACTGGCTATTTTAAAATTTGCTTTTGAACCAGCATTTTACCAGAATGCAATAATTATTCTTTTATCCTTGTTGCATGCTTTATGTTATCTGTTAAGTGAAACTGTAACTGTACAGAATATTTAGAAATGATGTAATTTTTTATTGCCAGTAGTGAAACACCGGGTGAAAGCTACAAATTCCCCCAGATATGTTGATTTCTTTAGTACATGTGCCAGTCCCCAGACACATTCACTAAATACCAGATATTTGGTCAATTCTGATTACATTTGTAGGCAACCAAGTTTGCTCAAAAACTTTTCAGGCAATTTAATCAGTCAGTCAATTAAGTCAGATTAGGCAAAATGACCAAACTGATATGATTGCCTATCTCGTGGCTGACATCCCCACCATTGCAATTGCTTCACACAGATCTGACTCTTGGCCAGAAGTCCTCAGAACTATTCAGCTTTCCTCCAAGTTGATTCTGAACAATGGAAAAACCAGTTGTGATACTTATTAACTCTTAATCCTGTTTTCAGGTCATTTCATCACCTCGTACTTTACCCACATTCTTCCTTTCTTAGTGCCATTGTCTCTGTATCTGGTTTATGGAGCTTAATATTTCCATCTTCTGATGGAAGCCTGCACAGAGAGCTCCTGCAGAGGACTTGAGAAATTTAACCTTCACTTGACCCTTCCATCAATTAAAACCTTTGTTCTTAAGGTCAGATTTGCATGCTTCTAACCCCCAGCTTCATCTTGATTTCTGCATTTAGCAATCTTTCCTCCTCCTTTTTATTCAATAATTTGAACTAATTAATTCAGGTACAATATTTATTGACTCCTTCCTGTGTCATGTCACACAAATGATAAAAGATGAAAAAGGCAATTCGTATCCATAAGGGGATTATACTCAAGTGAGAGAATTGAACACACACACACACACACACACACACACACACACACACAGAGGTAATTTCAACACACAGCAGTAAGAACTCCCTGAGCAGAATTCAAGAGGGCCGGCAGAGAGGGGGTGTGGATTGGCAGTTATAATGCTTGCTTCAGCAATCCCACTGCCTGCTCACCACTCTGAAATCATGTAACTTTGGGTACATTTTTAAACATTTTCTCATGCCTCAGTTACCTTACATTTTAAATGGGGATACAAGTAAGACTTCCTTCATGGGATTGTTGTGAGACCAAAATGAAATGATACACATACAATACTTAGGCAAATTCTTGGCACATAGTACGTAGTCAATACATATTATTGTGCTACTAAGATTATGAGAAAGGAGAAAATTTCACACAACTGGCAGATTGCCTGTTGAGTGAGTAAGAACAAGACTTTGATCTGTGAGATTTTGTTTGGCTTCTGGATCTGTCATTGGAACACTGATGCCCCTCCCCCTTTCTGGAACACAACATTTTTTAGATGTAACATGAATGGATTTTAATAATTTGTTGGATTTGTTTTCCCCTAAATTTGGGCCGTGTATGGATCCTTAAAAAAAAATGTTCTAACAGATCTTAGTATTTAAAATTAATCTTATGATAACATTACTAATATTATTAAAGTAAGTATATCCATAAAATGAAATATAAACCAGATATAAAACGTTAACAGCTATAAAAATACAAAATGAAAACAAAAGCAGGTATCTCCCAATTTTGGCTTGGATTGTTTGGATATGCCTTCTTCTTTTGTTTTTGCTTTTGTTTGATTCTACAGAGTGCATATAGATAATGCTTTCATTTTAGCTTTCAGGATCACTTAAAACAGACTATGTGGGATTTTCTTTCTTACCCCTTGATGGCATATTGGGCATAATTTCTATGGTCACTTTCAGGTATTAAAATGATTCCATTTTTAGGTCATGGAAAGTCTGATACAACCTAAATCAAATGGCCAAAGGTAACATCACAGTAATGGGACAAATTGAAACCATGTACCGCTTGGTGGAATGTAGTGAGAACAGAACATCACCTCTGTGATATCCTTGTGAAGATATATAACACAAATCTTATCATGAAAAATCATGAGACAAACCCAAATTGTAGAGCATTCCATAGAACATTAGCTTATAATTTTTGCAAGTACCAAGATCATGAAAGTCAAGGTAGTCATGAAAGACAAAGAGAAACTCTCCCAGATTGAAGGGCATTAAGGAGACTGACAAGAGAGCTAAGTGCAGTGTGTGTTCCTGGACTGGATCTTTTTGCTATGAAAGAAATTATTGGAACAACTGGAAAAATTGAGTGGAGTCTGAGGATTTGATGCTGGCCATGCTTCAGATTGATTTTTTTTTATTTGATAGTTTTATTATAATTATCTTTTAAAAAGTCCTTGTTTATAGAAATTGCATGCTGACATATTTGAGAATGATGGGACATTGCATTAGGAACTTACTTTCAAATGAGTCAGGAAAAAAGTTATTTGTACTTGTGGCTCTTCTTTAATTTTTAAATTACTTAATTTTTTAAAAATTTTATTTGTTTGTTTGACAGAGAGAGAGAGATCACAAGTAGGCAGAGAGGCAGGCAGAGAGAGGGCGAGCAGACTTCCTGCTGAGCAGAGAGCTCAATGTGGGGCTCAATCCCAGGACCCTGGGATTATGACCTGAGCTGAAGGCAGAGGCTTTAAACCACTGAGCCACCCAGGTGCCCCACTTAACAATTTTTTAATGATACTTTTCAATGGGCTTGAAAAGAAAAGTACATATCTAGATAACCAATTCCAAGCTAAATAAAAAATTCAGCCTCTTTAAAAATTCAATGCCAATTAAATAGAATTAAATTAATGAATATTATAATTTAAAATATATTAATGAAATATTAATTGCTATGAATTACATTAATTTTTGCCTCCTCTTCCCATTTAGTCCTGACCTGCACTATTGTAAACCCCATAGAGAAAAGAATGTATTCTCTTTTATCTTTCTCTGCTTCATGGCCAGCTCCTCACCTCTATGACTCCTATTTTCTCTGGGTCTGAGACATGGTAAATGGTGGTGATATGGAACAGACAAAGCCCTACCTGACTGCTACACACTGTATCATTTTCTGATGCTGATAATACATGCCCTAAAGAACTCCCAACTCCTATCCTCATGAACAACACCCCTATGAGTTTTAGTAGCGTTCTTTCAATCTCTTCCTAGCCCTACTAACTTCTGAGTGTCCACTTGGTCCCTAGGAAAGTTCTCTACCTCACCCTAATCAAGCTCTGGACTTTCAGGCTTTTATCAGTTGTGCTTTCTATCCCCATTTCACCATTAGGAGCACTCAGACCAGTCTCTAACCTTCAGATTCATCTAATTCGTGCCAAGCAACTGTCTCCATTTATTCCCAAGCTTCAAAGAAATCTCCAGTACTCTGCTCTAATCTTAAGTGGGGATATGGTTTTTTGAAGCTCATCAAGAATCTAGAAGGAAGTAAGACGCCGGTCTTGCATTCCTTGGACTGGGGGAATGGCATAGAGTGGAGAAGAATCACCAAGGCATTCTCTATTTCTACATATTTCCTTCAAAGAATCTTCTCTCCTCAGTAAATTCTCAGTTGTATGATAGAATCCTCTAAAGGTTTCTTGGGTTTTTGTCAGCTCTTAGCAAGTCATCAACCTAGGGTTAATCTAAATAATTTTGTTACAATAAATGATGTATTTTTGCTGACATTAAATTGATATTAGCAACACTAATAAGGTACTGATGAAGACAGGAATTCTTCTGATTTTATCTTTTCTGTACTGTGTAATAACTCATTTCTCCCATTCCCTTTCCCTGTTCAAAATTCTAGGCACCTTGATGTTTTTGGCCATTAAGTAGACTGACAGGGTTCTCTTATGGCTCAGAATTATAGCTTTTAACACTTACATGATTGTGAACACAATTGTAATTTAAGACTTTCCAATTGTGTGGTAGTTATAAGGTGCTCATTTGGGTGGTTAAGAGTTCTTTGTTTTTAGATTATCCTTGGATTGCAGACCTGCAATATGTAGATGAACCCTAATTTGAAAAACATTGGCATGGACCTAACAATTTTGTGTTCTTTTCCAAATATAGAGTCACTATGATTCTAGCAGCATAAAACATTCTCTGGCAATTAGTTCTTTATATGGAGGAGGACACTCTGGTGTCATCAAAATCGAATTTGACCTTTAAAAACAGCTGACCTGATTTCTTTTTATAGAAAGCACCCTCTCCTAACAGGTTTTTTTTTTTTTTTTCTTAAAAAATTATATAGCAAACTTGCCTGTAGAGATATCTAAGATTTTTTATTTTTTTTTATTTTTATTTTTTTGGTCTGCTAGGCATATCTACATAAGATACCAGCAATATAAACTCCATAATCATGTTGGAAACAGAAGGCAAGCTTAGTTATCACAGGGTACCACAGGGTATATTAACCCAATGTCCAAGTGTTTTAAAAAGTTCCTGAAACATCTTGCTGTATTAAAGTCATCAGTATGCCCGTTGCTCTGAGTCTATCTTTGTAACTCCCAGTTTTGGAGAAGCATGTGATAGAGAAGAAAGATCTACTGAAAACCATCTCCATGTCCCCTGCCTATAGCTACTTCATCAAAAGTTGCTCCCACATGCTTTAGCACCAGATGAAGATATGACTGAGTATATCAAGGTTCCAGGGACCATATTTTCTGTTTCATTATATTCTTCACAGTTTTCCATGTCGATGCATATGTGAAAGTTTCTCTCAGTAGACTTGTGATGTTCAGATAAATACCAAATATGGCTCAGCTAGCTGCTCTTACAAGGAAATTTTGTGAGAAATCCTGGTCTGAGTGTTTTGTAATAAATAAACAATTAAAAAGAATTCGGAATGACCTTAACTAAATCTTACTGTTTGTTTTTCTAAGCCCCCCCACAGAAGACATTTGTCCAGATCATTTTAAAATCTATTCAAACCAATAGAGAATCTCAGATTTTCCTTCAGGAACATAACTCAGATTCCACTCCAACATGGTCCAGTTTTTTATTTGCAATGTGCATTCTTGATTTTGGCAGTTTATGATTTATAACCATTCTGTGTGGGACACAATAACATTGTGCGTCTCTTATTCTCAAGGGTATAACTAGGGAAAAATAATTGTTTCTCAATAGGTTGAGCTCAAGAATTTGCGAATATTTAATAATAATATCACCAAAGTTTCTGGGAAAATGCCTTCCATTGCAGCTGTAGTGTATTTCTTGTTTTTGCTAGTTGGAAATTTAGTAATGAGTTTTATCTGAAATAGAGAGAAAGACCTGTTTTTTCTTTTCTTCCATTTATTCTACTTAAAATTAAATTGCATTTGTATGATTTTCAGTGAGATAATTGTTTTAAACAGATATTTATTCAGGTTACCATTTGCAAATTCCCCCTTATTTATATTTGTACTAACAAACAATAACCAAGAAATGCACTGGTATACCTGGCAACAAAACTTTCATGTAATAGCTGGGCCAATAAAACTCATGAGCTTCTAAAATGATGTCCATGATACTTACATGGAAACTAGCATCTGTATTTGATTAAAATAATCCCCATTTAGATCAATAACTAAGCAATTTTAAAAATTAACTGATTCATGAAATAAGGCATCTTTTTTTTTATAGTTTAAATCATCAGATGTAATTCAATTACCACAAAGCAATTTTTGGCTGATTTGAATTTACTTATTTTATATTACTATTCACTATCATATGAATTTTCCATCATACACCATAAAGTAGTGTATTATATACTATGTCCAAAGCCCTATAAATAAAAAGGAAGAAATATATTCAATGAGAATTATGTCAGCAAAGTGTCTTTAAGCCAATAGCTAAAAATAACTGGTCACATAAAGCCACTAATCAAAATCAAAGGAGAAAAACATTCTTAGCACCAGTCTCATTTTCTCTTGGTAATTGGTTTTCTTTCTTCATGACTTTGGAATTAGAGGAGACTTAGCAGTAGAAGAAAAAAGGCACACAGAGAAAATGAGAACCTGACAGATCCACAGGATTAGCATCAGCTCTCTTTCCAGATTTGTTAATGATGGACTTGCTCATAAAGTTCTTATCTCTAGGAAATCTCATTCACTGGCAAGCCACTTTCAGTTTTCTTTGTATTTGCAGCAGAATGTGTGTATTTCACTCATTTTTCTTTCTTGCATTTTTTTATGTTAGTCTGAAATATTAATGTTGCATGGCAGGTGTTGAAACAGAAATTGTCTTTGTTTGGATTCGTCTTTAAAAAACTAGAGAAACTTAAAAAAAAAAAAGGTAAGCTGTGTCCTTTACGTCCTGCTCTGTGTGTCTCTATTATTTCTTTTCAAGCAACAGTGAGCTGAGTACTTCATAATAGATGTCTGTAGACTCCTTTAGAGGTGAATCACCACCCAAGGAGAAGCCTGGAACGCAGAGCAGTGGAGCAAGAATATCTTCGTACAGGGAATCTGGTCAATTCCCTTGGCTTTTGTTCCTGAATTACTCCTGAAAACTTCACTTACAAATCCCCAGAAGAAGTATCACAATTCTCTCAAATTTTAGAATCAGGATTTTCTATTTTACTTCTTTTTTAAAAAAATTAATTTATTTGACAGAGAGATCACAAGTAGGCAGAGAGGCAGGCAAAGAGAAAGAGGGGGTGGGGGGAAGCAGGCTCCCTGCTGAGCAGAAAGCCCAATGTGGGGCTCAATCCCAGAACCCTGAGATCATGACCTGAGCCGAAGGCAGAGGCTTAACCCGCTGAGCCACCCAGGCACCCCTCTACCTTACTTTTTGAATTCATTATTATTACTGTATTATTATTATAATACCTGACTATGAAATTAATACACTTTCTTTGAAGAAAATGTGAATAATAAAGAAAAATAGGAAGAGTAGGCAATCCCATCCAAAGATTGTGTGTCTCTATACTGTTAATAATTTTGATATATATTTATTTCTATGCATACATGCACTTAGATATCACATAAATTAGGTTTTTTGAAGTTTGGATCTATGGTTGCATTACCTATAATCACTAAACAGCATTTTATAGACAAAATTAATATTATATTTAAATAGCACCCATAATGTACCTGATCAGTTTCCTACTGTTAGACCTTTAGATTATTTAATGTTTTTTATTATAAATAACATTACAAGAAACATCATTTTAGCTGCAACTTGTAGATGTCTCAAATTATTACTTTAAGTCAGTTTTCTAGAAATTAAATTGCCATGTCTAATGTTATACACTTAAATTTTGATGCATGCTGCAAAATTGTCATTAAAAAAGCTGGATGTACAATTTATGATTCCAATGGCAAAGTGAGAGTATTGGTTTCCCAGCACCCTTGTCCATGGTATTCACTGGGCAGCAAGATTTCAAAACTATCTTTGCCAATATGATAGGCAAAATTTGGATCTAATTATCTGAATTTGAATATAGTTGATCAATAAGGCTGAATATATTACTGTTACTAATATTTCCTCTTTTAGACACTTTTGGTACTGCCAACTCAAGTCATTTGATAATTGTTTTCATTCTGACATATAAATATTTTTTACATATTCACTATATTTCTCTCATCTACCCATCAAATATTGTTTCCAGTTTAAACTTTGCATATTAACTTTATAATGGTGCTTTTGAGATACTCTTCTTCTTGTGGTCAACTATCAGTTTTTGTCTTTGCCTATAATTATAGCTTTTTCACATCAAGGTTATGCTTTTCTATGTGAACTGGGAGCCATTCTCACTTTTATTCTCTTCTTAACATTTCATTTAGTGAGGAAATGATCTCTTCCCAAGAAGTTTAAAATATCAGCCATTTGAACTGGTTGGTTATGCTAACATTAATGGAATTCAGCTTCTGACTTTTTCAAAATTCCCCAATATTATTGTAATTCACCTGAGCTGATTTTCTTTTCCAGAAAATTCTGTATACCATTGAACATTTGTAATATATTAACATAGAACATGCCCCAAATATTCTTTTCAGCTTTTGTCTGATAATCTTTTTGTTTCTTAATTTAAGGTTTTCTGTCTTCTTTCTTTTTTTCTTGATTACAGTAGCTAGTATTTTGTTTGGGTTACACAATTCTTCAAATATTTTTTCATTATCTAATGTGAGTTTCTTTATATTCTACATTCTTTGGTATGAGTGCCTTGAATAATGAGATTTCGGATAACAGAGAAAAATATTTTTCCTGTTCCCTCGAGTATTTCACATCTCGTCTTCAAGGTGTAGAGCAGTTTAGTATATGCCTAATAAATGCTTGTTAAGTGGGTCATTGAAAAGTAGAGGTCAGAGGGGAGGAGTCAAGATAGCGGAGGAGTAGCAGGCTGAGATGACATCGGGTAACAGGAATTCAGCCAGATAGTTATCAAAACATTCCAAACACCTACAAATCCAACAGGAGATTGAAGAGAAGTAGAGCAGCAATTCTAGAAACAGAAAATCGACCACTTTCTGAAAGGTAGGACCTGCGGAGAAGTGAATCCAAAGCGATGGGAAGATAGACTGCGGGGGGATGGGCCAGCTCCCAACAAGTGGCGGAGCAATGGAGCACAAAATCAGAACTTTTAGAAGCCTGCTCCACTGAGGGATGTCGCTCCAGAGGCTAAGTGGGGGTGGAACCCTCACCGGGACAGCATGGTCTTAGCTCCCGCAGAGTCACAGAAGGATCAGGGGTGTCTGAGTGTAGCCAGAGCTTGTAGGAATCAGAGAGGGGAAGGCGGCTACAGAGACAGAGCCAAGGAGTGAGCTCTCAGCTTGGGGTTACCTTAAACTGTGATCCATGGCACATTCAGGCCACTGTTCTTTGAGCAGGGGCCCCACAAGTGGCAAATCTGGGGACACTCCCCTGGAAGAGCGGCAGGGATCTGCTGGGTTTGGAGACTCTAAACGGGGCTGTGTGCTAGAGACAGAAACACTCAGTCACAGGCCAGGTGAGCTCGGAGCGTGGCTCCAATGGGGGTGATTGAGCACTTTTCTCCAAGGGCGCACTGAGGAGTGGGGCCTAGAGCTCTGCGCTCCTCTGGCCGGAGACTGGGAGGTCTCCATTTTCATTCCTGTTCTCCAGAGCCCTATGGAAAGAGTTCAGGGGGAAAAAAGCCCTCAAGAACCGGAGCAGATTATTTAGCACAGCCCCTGGGAAGGGTGGTGCCATTCTGCCTCAGGCAAAGACACTTGAGAATCACTACAACAGGCCCCTCCCACAGAATATCAGCAAGAAATCCAGCCGAGACCAAGCTCAGTGATCAAGGAAAACAGCGGAATTCCAAAGAAGGGGAAAGCAAAGCATGGAATTCATGGCTTTCTCCCCATGATCCTTTAGTCTTGCAAAGTTAATTAAATTTTTTTTTAATTTATTTTTTCTTATTCTAATTTTTTTAACTTTTTCTTTTCCCTCTTTTAACTTTTTAAAACTAGTTTATCTTAACAATATCTTTCTTTAAAAAATCTTTTTGAACCTTTATTATTATAGTCATATTTTATCCTTCATTGTATCTAACTTTATCTTTTATATACACATAGGGTTTTTTTCTTCTAAAAAAAATTTGGGATAGAACTTCTTCTAGATCAAAATATACCCTAAATCTAGCACAGGGTTTGTTCTAGTCTCCAGCCTGAGCAAATTCTCTCCACTTTCTTTTTTTTCTTTTCCCAACCAACTTATCAACTCCTTTTATAGAATTCTTTTAAAATTTTCATTTTACAGTCATATTCCATTCCTTCATCGTGTTTACCCTTATTTTTTGTATACACACACACACGTTTTTCTTTCTTTAACATTTTGGGAGGAAGTTTCTTCTAAGAGACTAAAAGACTCTCAAAATCAAGTGGGTGGCTCTGTTCTATTCACCAGTCTAATATATATATTTTCTTTTTTTCTTATTCTTGTCTTTTTAACTTCTTTTTACCCCTTTCTTCTCCCCATGATTTGGGGTCTCTTCTGATTAGGTTAATGCACATTTTTCTAGAATCTTTGCCACCCTTTTAGTATTTTATTCTCTTGTTCATATATTCTTATCTGGATAAAATGACAAGGCGGAAAAACTCACCACAAAACAAACAAACAAACAAACAAACAAACAAAAAATTGAGAGGCAGTACCAAAGGCTAGGGACCTAATCAATATGGATGTTGGTAATATGTCAGATCTAGAGTTCAGAATGATGATTCTCACGGTGCTAGCTGGGCTCAAAAAGGCATGGACGGTATTAGAGAAACCTGTCTGGAGAATTAAAATCCTTTTCTGGAGAAATAAAAGAACTAAAATCTAACCAAGGTTGAATCAAAAAAGCTATTAATGAGATGCAATAAAAAAATGGAGACTCTTACTGCTAGGATAAATGAGGCAGAAGAGAGAATTAGTGATATAGAAACTAAATGATGGAGAATAAATAAGCTGAGCAAAAGAGAGACAAACAACTACTGGATCATGAGGGGAGAATTCAAGAGATAATTGATACCATAAGATGAAACAATATTACAATAATTGGGATTCCAGAAGAAGAAGAAAAAGAGGGGGGCAGAAGGTATATTGGAGCAAATTATAATAGAGAATTTCCCTAATATGGCAAAGGGAACAAGCATCAAAATCCAGGAGGTGCAGAGAATCCCCCTCAAAATAAATAAGAATAGATCCACACCCTGTCATCTAATAGTGAACTTACAATTCTTAGTGACAAAGAGAAAATCCTGAAAGCAGCCCGAGACAAGAAATCTATAACATACAATGGTAAAAATATTAGATTGGCAGCAGACTTATCCAAAGAGACCTGGGAGGCCAGAAAGAACTGGCATGATATATTCAGAGCACTAAATGAGAAAAACATGCAGCCAAGAATACTATATCCAGCTAGGCTCTCATTGAAAATAGAAGGAGAGATAAAAAGATTCCAAGACAAACTAAAAGAGTTTGTAAACACCAAACCAGTTCTACAGGAAATATTCAAAAGGGGTCTCTAAGCAAAGAGAGAGCCTCAAAGTAGTAGACCACAAAGGAACAGAGACAATATACAGTAACAGTCACCTTACAGGCAATACAATAGCACTAAATTCATAACTCTCAATAGTAACCCTGAATGTAAATGGGCTAAATGCCCCAATCAAAAGTCATAGGCTATCAGAATGGATAAAAAAACAAAACCCATCAATATACTGTCTACAAGAAACCCATTTTAGACCCAAAGACACCTCCAGATTTAAAGTGAGGAGATGGAAAACAATTTACCATGCTAATGGACATTAAAAGAAAGCTGGGGTGGCAATCCTTATATCAGATCAATTAGATTTTAAGCCAAAGACCATAATAAGAGATGAGGAAGGACACTATATAATACTCAAAGGATCTGTTCAAGAAGAAGACCTAAAAATTTTAAATAACTATGCCCCTAACATGGGAGCAGCCAACTACATAAACTAATTAATAACAAAATCAAAGAAACACATCAACAATAATACAATAATAGTAGGAGACTTTAACACCCCCCTCACTGAAATGGACAGACCATCCAAGCAAAAGATCAACAAGGAAATAAAGGCCTTAAATGACACACTGGACCAGATGGACATCACAGATATATTCAGAACATTCCATCCCAAAGCAACAGAATACACATTTTTCTCTAGCACACATGGAATATTCTCCAGAATAGATCATATCCTGGGTCATAAATCAGGTCTCAACCAGTACCAAAAGATTGGGATTATTCCCTGTATATTTTCAGACCACAACGCTCTGAAGCTAGAACTCAATCACAAGAGGAAATTTGGGAAGAACCCAAATATATGGAGACTAAACAGCATCCTTCTAAAGAATGAATGGATCAACCAGAAAATTAAAGAAGAATTGAATAAATTCATGGAAACAAATGATAATGAAAACACAACGTTCAAAATCTGTGGGACACAGCAAAGGCAGTCCTGAGAGGAAGATACATAGTGATACAAGCCTTTCTCAAGAACAAGAAAGGTCTCAAATATACAACCTAACCCTACACCTAAGGGAGCTGGAGAAAGAACAACAAAGAAAGCCTAAACCCAGCAGGAGAAGAGAAATAATAAAGATCAGAGCAGAAATCAATGAAATATAAATGAAAAAAACAATAGAAAAAATCAACAAAACTAGGAGCTGCTTCTTTGAAAGAATTAATAATATTGATAACCCATGGCCAGGCTTTTCAAAAAAAAAAAGATAAAGGACCCAAATAAATAAAATCATAAATGAAAGAGAGATCACAACCAACACCAAAGAAATACAATTATAAGAACATATTATGAGCAACTATACATCAGTTAATTTGACAATCTAGAAGAAATGTATGCATTCCTAGAGACATATAAACTACCATAACTGAACCAGGAGGCAAGAGAAAACCTGAACAGACCCATAACCAGTAAGGAGATTACAGTCATCAAGAATCTCCAACAAACAAGAGCCCAAGGCCAGACGGCTTCCCAGGGGCATTCTACCAAACATTTTTTTTTTTTCTTTTTTAGAAAGAGAGGAAGGCAGAGAGAGAGAGGAGGAAGCAGGCTCCCTGCTGAGCAGAGAGCCCGATGCGGGGCTTGATCCCAGTACCCTGAGATCATTACCTGAGCCGAAGGCAGAGGCTTAACCCACTGAGCCACCCAGGTGCCCCTCTACCAAACATTTAAAGAAGAATTAATTCCTATT
The DNA here is from genome assembly GCF_922984935.1 of Meles meles. Classification (NCBI taxonomy): domain Eukaryota; kingdom Metazoa; phylum Chordata; class Mammalia; order Carnivora; family Mustelidae; genus Meles; species Meles meles. Next base: position 35,464,095 of record NC_060070.1, read on the forward strand.
CTCGTGAAACTGTTCCAAAAAATAGAAATGGAAAGAAAACTTCCAAACTCATTTTATGAGGCCAGCATTTTCTTGATCCCCAAACCAGACAAAGACCCCATCAAAAAAGAGAATTACAGACCAATATCCTTGATGAACACAGATGTGAAAATTCTCACCAAAATACTGTCCAGTAGGATCCAACGGTACATTAAAAGGGTTATTTACCAAGACCAAGTGGGATTTATTCCAAGGCTGCAAGGTTGGTTCAACATCTGCAAATCAATCATTGTGATACATTAATAAAAGAAAGAACACAACCATATGATACTCTCAATAGATGCTGAAAAAGCATTTGACAGAGCACAGCATCCTTTGATTAAAACTCTTCAAAGTATATGGATAGAGGGTACATACCTCAATATCATCAAAGCCATCTATGAAAAACTCACCACAAATATCATTCTCAATGGAGAAAAACTGAGAGCTTTTCTGCTAAGGTCAGGAACACGACAGGGATGTCCATTATCACCACTGCTATTCAACATAGTACTAGAAGTCCTAGCCTCAGCAATCAGACAACAAAAAGAAATTAAAGGCATTCAAATCAGCAATGAAGAAGTCAAACTATCACTCTTTGCAGATGATATACTTTATGTGGAAAACCCAAAAGACTCCTCTCCAAATCAGCTAGAACTCATACAAGAATTCAGTAAAGTGTCAGGATATAAAACCAGTGCACAGAAGTTACATTTCTATACACCAACAGAAGAAAGAGAAATTAAGGAGTCAATCCCATTTACAATTGGACACCAAACCATAAGATACCTAGGAATAAACTAACCAAAGAGGCAAAGAATCTGTACTCAGAAAACTATAAAGTACTCATGAAAGAAATTGAGGAAGACACAAAGAAATGGAAAAATGTTCCATGCTCATGGATTGGAAGAACAAATATTGTGAAAATGTCTATGCTATCTAAATCAATCTATATGTTTAGTGCAATCCCTATCAAAATCCCATCAATTTTTTTTTCAAAGAAATGGAACAAATAATCCTGAAATTTATATGGATCCAGAAAAGACCTCAAATAGCCAGAGGAATGTTGAAAAAGAAAGCCAAAGTTGGTGGCATCACATTCCAGACTTCAAGCTCTATTACAAAGCTGTCATCATCAAGACAGTATGGTACTGGCACCAAAAAAGACACATAGATCAGTGGAATAGAATAGAGAGCCCAGAAATAGACCCTCAACTCTATGGTCAACTAATCGTTGAAAAAGCTAGAAAGAATGGCCAATGGAAAAAAAGACAGTCTCTTCAACAAATGGTGTAGGGAAGATTGGACAGCCACATGCAGAAAAATGAAACTGGACAATTTCCTTACACCACACACAAAAATAGATTCCAAATGTATGAAAGACCTCAATGTGAGAAAGGAATCTATCAAAATCTTGAGGAGAACACAACCTCTTCGACCTCAGCTGCAGCAACTTCTTCCTAGAAATATCACCAAAGGTAAGGGAAGCAAGGCCAAAAATGAACTATTGGGGCTTCATCAAGATCAAAAGTTTTTGCACAGCAAAGGAAAGAGTCAACAAAACCAAAAAACAACTGAGAGAATGGGAGAAGATATTTACAAACAACATATCACATAAAGAGCTAGTTATCAAAATCTATAAAGAACTTATCAAACTCAACACCCAAAGAACAACTAATCCAATCAAGAAATAGGCAGAGGACATGACCAGACATTTCTACAAAGAAGACATCCAGATGGCCAACAGACACATGAGAAAGTGCTCCATATCACTTGGCATCAGGGAAATACAAATCAAAACCACAATGAGATACCACCTCAAACCAGTCAGAATAAAATTACCAAGTCAGGAAATGACAGATGTTGGCTAGGATGCAGAGAAAGGGGAACTCTCTTACACTGTTGGTGGGAATGTAAACTGGTGCAACCACTCTGGAAAACAGCATGGAAGTTCCTCAAAAAGTTGAAAATAGAGCTACCCTACGTCCCAGCAATCTCACTATTGGCTATTCACCCTAAAGATACGAATGTAGTGATCCAAAGGAGCACGTACACCTGAATGTTTATAGGAGCAATTTCCACAATAGCCAAACTATGGAAAGAACCTAGATATCCATCAACAGATGAATGGATAAAGAAGATGTGGTATATATATATACAGTGGAATACTACGCAGCCATCAAAAGAAATGAAATCTTGCCATTTGCGATGACGTGGATGGAACTAGAAAGTCTTATGCTGAGATAATAAGAAATAAACCAATCAGAGAAAGACAATTATCAAATGATCTCCCTAATATGAGGAAGTTGAGAAGCAAAGTGGGGGTTGTGGGGGTCAGGGAAGGAAAAAATGAAACAAGACAGGATTGGGAGGAAGACAAACCATAAGAGACTCTTAATCTCACAAAACAAACTGAGGGTTGACAGGGGATGGGGGTAGGGAGAGGGTGGTTGGGTTATGGACATTGGGGAAGGTATGTGCTATGGTGAGTGCTGTGAAGTGTGTAAAACTGGCGATTCACAGACCTCTACCCCTGGAACTAATAATACATATATGTTAATAAAAAATTAAAAACTAAAAAAAAAAAAAAAAAGAAAGAAAAAAAGAAAAGAAAAGTAGAGGTCAAGTCATGGCATGGAGGGAACCAAAACAGGGTGAGCATAAATGGCATAAACCAAAGGAAAATGAACAAAGAGGGAAATAAAGACCTATTATATCAACAAAAATTCCTTCTTTGCCTTACATACTAAATGGCATATCTTTTAGTTTAGGGATTACAGCTTTTCAAATTCTGACCCAATGCCTAATTTCTGGCAGTGGAGGAAAGTGTCCTATAGCCACTGGGTCAGAGGCAGTGTTATCTTTTTTGTCCTAAAATCGTTTTATTTGGGAGCAAGATGCCTACTTTCCCTGCATGTGTCACATATATGGTCTCCTCTTACCTTGCACACTAAGCATCTGATCTGAAGTAGTTTGTAATTGCTCCATACAATTCTATCACTTTAAGAAACAACACTAGGACCCCCGGACATAGTTTACACACAGATAAGATCTGCTATAATCCAAAGCATGAGATACTCAAATTGAGGTTGAAGTTTGAGTCAGTTTTGTGATGGAAAACTTGGAAATCTTTTAAACTATTTCTTGAACTTACTCTCAAGAGATTAATCTTATTTCATATTTTTCATTGAGCCACATAAATTTCCTCTGTACATGACAAGACCTTTCCCAGAAGCATTGGTACCTGCGGCTCACTTTTGCCCCTTGGCCATGTGTTTTCTTATCTTGTAGGTTGTTAGCTGTATGCAGTGAATCAGGGAGAGAGAACACAGAGGTGCATTCAATTAATTTCTTAGCTCAAAGGCATCAATCTGCAGCTTCTTACATCCATTACCTATGTTGGCAATGCTTTTTATGAAGACTGACTGCTATTTCTGAGATAGCACAAATTTAACCTGAGTGCTTGGACAGGTTTTCTTGATGACATGGTTGATTTCCAAGAGGATTTTATTTCAAACAAGGACATGATTTAGAGAAATGGTAAAAGAGGTATTGTGGGGCAGATTTACTTTACCAAGTCTTTTAAAATCCATTTTTATTAAAGTCTGAGTTTCAAAGCAAGTGTCACTTAAGTTTACATGGTAGCAGCACATTTCCAGTATGGTGACAAGCTTTGTGATTAATTTTTTAATAGACTTTAGTTTTTAGAGCAGTTTTAGGTTCAAAGCAAAATTGGGCAGAATATACAGAGATTTTTCCATGTGCCCCCTTGTCTCCACCCATGCAGAGCCTTTCCCTTTACCAACATCAGTCACCAGAGAAGTACACTGGTTATAACTGATGAATCTACACTGACCCATTAATATCATGTTACATCCATGTAAAATCCATGGGTTTGGGGAAATTTATAATGACATGTATTTTTAAAAATTAGAATTCACTCAACATACATTTTATTTACATACCGTATGCCACATAGTATACTAGATCTTGAAGTTTCAAAAGAAAAGATGTCCTTTGCTTCAGTGTGGAGGACAGTGTAGCAAGGAGACTAATGTAAAACCAAACTAACAAAAAAAGGTGTATGTGTCTGTGTTGCAATGAGAATGCATACAAAAAACAATGAAAAGAGAGCTAATGTAGATATCCTATATGTTCTCTATTTTTATTGTTGTTGTTTTTGGAAGAAAGTAAAAAAAAAACTATGGCTAGGATCTGTGAGAAGACAGAAAACAACCGTGAAGTGTGATAAATGTCACAGTTCTACTGGAAGTTGAATGATATTTAGTATCAGCTCAGAAAATGACTTTAACCTCAGTACTATTTATCTTTAAATAAATAAAAAGTTTAAACTCAGTAATATTATCTACTTTAATCCAAACCCAGGTCACTTATATATGGGAAAGGAAAAAGGACTCAAGCAAAATGAAACTCACCTATTACTTTGCTGTTTTCTATATAAACTGTTTTAATTTTTTGATAGTTGATACATATGTTTCCTTCAAATATAATATTCTTGATTCACGAAGAAGAGGTTTTTTTTCTTTTTTTCCCCATAGAAAGTAAAACTGTATGTAGTGTATGGTGACTAACATAGCACAATAAAAATTAAAAAAAAAAAAAAGTAAAACTGTGCCTAAATTTGGAAATAAGGAAGAGACTAACTGCAATCAACACTAGCCCACAAATAGCGCTTAATAGTCTCATTGCCAGCAGTGTGACAGAATGGGAGTTAAAATTGAGGGGATAATCTAAAATTGTTAGGATCCTGTGAGAAAAGAGTTAACATGTTAGGGCCTGCTGCTCAGTCCTTGCATGTCTCCTAGGAAACCTAGGACCATGACTAATCCTTAGCCAGTCACTTGGAATGTGACTATACGTAGGTTCTTTATGTTAATGATTGATGTTTTGCTATGTACACAGGGATCCATGGACTGTGACATAACAGTCCATCTAGGTTGCTTTACAAATCATCAAGATTGGTGATATACACCTGATTTCATTGTTGGGGTCTTGAGTTTCAGTTGTCATGGCTGGTTACATGGCAGAATGTGACTATGTGACTAATTCTTCATTGAAGTCTTAGACCTGACATTCAAAGATAGCCTTCTTGAATGGAGACACTCCATACACGTCTCTATGGTTTGATGCTAAAAAGAAAGAGCATCTGGTGTAGCTCTGGGTGGAGAAGAACTTGAAAGCTTGTGTCTGATGTCTCTGGACTCTGCTCAATATGTATCTTTCCCTGCTGCTTTGACTCTATATCCTTTGCTGTGTTAAACCTTAGCCCTGAGTATAAACTGCTTTCGAGTCCTGTGAGTCTTTCTAGCAAATCACTTATCTTGAAGGTAGTCATGTGATTCCCCCAAACAGATCCGTTATAAAAATGTATAGCTCTTGGGGCACAACTGCAAACACTATAGCTGTGCATGTTCTTGTATGTGATATTTGGTAAAAATTTCTGTTGGGTATATACAAAGCAGTAGAATTGCTGAGTGGTAAGGATTATAAATCTTAAGCTCTACAAGATACTGACAAGCACTTTTCTCCAGTTTACGCTCTCACTAACAGAAGGAGAGTACTAATTAAATCCTGACGGCACTTGGTATTGTCTGTTTATTTTTTCACCTTTTTAGTCACTGTAGTAGCTGTAGTTACTGTAGATGATTATTTCACAATGTATACATATATGAAACAGCAAGTCATACATCTCAAATATATACAGCTTTGTCAGTTAAACCTCAGAAAAGATGAAAAAATGAAAAGGTAACTGTAGTGTGTATAATTTTACCAGTCAAAAATTATATTGGTGCTGAAATGTAGCTTTCCTTATCTTTTTGGCAGATTTCTTCTTCCAAGCTCTATTTCTGCCAAGCGTAGAAAAAGAGCTTAAACCTGCTTATTCAAACTAATTGAGACTCTATCATTTTAAATGGTTCTTTTCAGGTGCATGCAAAGCTTAAATTCCTTTCAGGAACTTCTGACCTTTCAAAAGTCTTCTCTCCCCATGATGGTGTCTCAAAGACTGTATCAGCAGAATAGCATGAAATCTCTCTTCCTTTCCTTGCTTCCTGGCTGGCCAGTGCTCTTTCTTGTTCTCCGATTGAGGTGCAGTTCATCTCCTGATGGTTATGGTGGGTAATAAAAATCACTACTTCCATTGATTTCACTTTCTTATCACTTATTCCAATATAGAATTCTATGCCAGAAGTTGAACATGGGTGGCTTTTGAGACAAATCCAGGCAGGAGATAGATTTCATTTGGCATCCATAAATGTTTTTAAAAATAATCAAATTATTTGCTAGCATTTAAACTAGGGAGATTTCACTTCTGATTCTAAATTTTTGGTTTCTCTTCGACAATCAGAAGATTTGAAAAGCCTGGGCCAACAGTTGGCCAAAGCTGATCAGGGTCAGAGACCTCTGTAAATGGGGCTCACTTTGGTTATCATTCCTGGTCTCACTCTACAGTCCTCAGTGAGCTTGACTTACTCATTGATGTCACCTGCCCCAGACAAAAAATATTTGTTGCAGCCATTCCCTTAGTTGCACTTTTTTTTTTTTAAAGGCTCTGCTTTTATGTGAGCATCTTTTCAAAAAGCTTCTGTGAAAAATCACTTCAAAATGGCATTTGCAATTTTACAAATAAAGTTAAATGATCGTGTAGAGACTTTTATCATTCATTAGAAGTTCCTGGTCAAAAGACTACTTAGTAGTCTTAGACTTAGTAGTCTAAAGTAGAGACTTAGTCTCTAAGTAGAGACTTAGTAGTCTAAAAGACTACTTTATGAATTATTCTTTGTCCAAAAGCTTCTCAACTGAAAGCTAGAAATGCATGCTCTACTGGCAATAATCTGACTTTGAGCTGTCAAAATTCTGGGTTATAAACTGTTAATTTTTTGTTAGTTTTATTTTATCAAAGGTAGGCACAGCCTCTCATGCTGTATCTTAATTTTTCTTTTTTGGAGATCATATGAACAAGTTGTTGAGAAATTTCTCCTTGTCTAGCATCGAAGGAAAGGATCTTAGAAAAGGCACTCACTGGCTTCCAGCTGTCCAACATCTAAAGTGCCAAACTCCCCAGGCTTTCCAAAATTTGACTGATTTTAAGCCTGTCTGCCTTTCGCCTTTTTAGAGGCTTTTTGGCTACAGGGGCACAAGAGCAAGGCTGCTCAACTTCTTGATCCCTATGAATTCAGTCTAATTAAGTGTAACTTTGATGTTGTAAGGAGCCTAGATATCTTTGCTAAAATGTAAAATCTAAATTATGTAAATTGTTTTATTTATGATGCTTGCATAAGGTGAGCAATATGATAGCGTGACTGACTGGATGACTAATTAGGCTTTTGGTTTTTCAATAAATGACATTAAAAAGAGAAAGAGTGCCTGGCTGTCTGAACCTAAGATAGGAGGAACACCTGTGCAAATCTGGAAGCCAGCGCTGTACCCGAGCGTGAAGCTTTATTTTAGGCACACTTAGACCAATTACACTTCCAGGTTTTCTTGAGATGATAGACTTCCCTGTAGCAGTCAGATAAGAGTCTTTTGTAATACTGCGGTTTCTGTTTTATACACATCAATCGACTAGGAGATGGATGTGAATTTTAACACACGTAGGAAATAGCAAATGAACTATAATTTCTCTCAGGTTTTCTTAACCCTTTAGGTTAAGAAAATGACAAAATGACAAAAACGACAAAGAACTCATTCATCCACTACCATGATATAGTTACATGCAGGTAAAAAAATCACATCTAAAGTGGCTTCGCATTATAACTGAGTATTTTGGTTTGAATTAGAGTCTGTTACTTTGAATAAAGAACAAAGGAAATGGCCAGCTCTCTCACTCAATTATTTAAGGTGTTTCCTAATGTTAAAGAAAATGGGAGGAAAAGTATAATAAAAATAAGTGTTTCTTGTGAAAATAATTTTCTGACTAATATATGTGATTCTGATACTGCTTCCCCCAAACTTGAAGCTGTTTCTCTTGTATGCAAAATATCTCTTACTAACAATGAAAATATAATTTGTATATTCTGTTTAAATATTTATGTATATGTACATATGAATTTTACCTTAACAGATTACAAATCACTTAGTGACCAATTTAAAAGGTGATGGGTATTAAAGGAGGGCACAGATTGCATGGAGCACTGGGTGTTATATGCAACAACGAATCATGGAACACTAAAAAAACTAATGATCTACTGCATGGTGACTAACATAACACAATAAAAAATAAAAAATAAAAAAATAAAAGTATTTGTGATTAGAGTAGTTTTTTATTTTTTTATTTTTTAAAAAAGATTTTATTTATTTATTTGTTTATATCAGAGAGAGAGAGAGAGAGAGAGAGAGAATGAGCAGGCATTGTGGCAGGCAGAGTCAGAGAGAGAAGCAGGCTCCCTGCTGAGCAAGGAGCCCGATGTAGGACTTGATTCCAGGACCCTGGGATCATGACCTGAGCCAAAGGCAGCAGCTTAACCGACTGAGCCACCCAGATGTCCCTAGAGGAGTTTTTTAAAGGCATGGGGTCAAAATGAAATGGCAGCTCTAGGTAAGCCATCTTATGGTTTTTACAAATGCAGTTACTATGATAAGAAGGAATTCAAGGGGTCATCTACACCAGTGGTCCCCAAAGCAGGGTAACTGAGTTTATCTGTTAGGATTTGGTAATAATTAACTTAAAGGGTGACCCTGGCACTCTCAGCAAGCATATGTTTCATAAGCCACCCACCATGAGTGATCCCGAGGGAAGGGTAGGTCCTAAAACAGGAATTGACAGAAGATCTTTGTGCATTCATTTGATTTCAGACAATTATGATTACTGCAACTTATCTGTGCTTAATTAGTTGGATTTGCAAGTTATGTTAATTAGCTTTAATGAAAGGAAAACTCTCGAATCGAACAAATGGTTTAAAAAAGATTCCTGCAAAGAAATCATAGCTTGAGTATATTACTAATAACACAAGTGCAAATAAACAATAAGAAAACAGCAGAGCTCACACTTCTAAAACGAAAACTGGTTCTTCTTCAGCCACAGTCTGAGCTAAAACCAATAATGGTATTTGAGATGTTGATAAAAAATAATTGAAATTTTCAAGGACATTATTTGAAATTTAATTACATGCACTACCATTAAGGATGAATCTTGTCCTTAATACTTATTTAGTTCTTAGATATCAGCGAATTGTAGTCTAAAGCCATCATCATTGAAAAACTAAGCATTTGGAAGATGATCATTTCTTCACTAATGTTTAGGGTCATATGATAATTTAGTACTTCATAATATTTAATCAACTATAATAAATGCTTAGATGACAATTTCGAGTTTTCCTAATAGTGAGGGGCAAAATGCCATGTAGGTATTCCCAATTAGGGGAACTTTTTTTTTTTTTCCCCCCTGATTTAAAATTTAGTTGAACTATAGCAGAGAATTCATATGGGGACAAATTAAAACACATCCCTTGTAAGAAAGTTATATTGGAAAATGCCTGGGAAAAACTGTAAAAGAAGTTGTTAAAATATATTTCATGTATTTGGGGAAGTTTGTTATACAGATGGAAAACCTGCAGTTTTTTCTAACATTCTGGCTATGGTACTTGCTGGATTATATTTCTTTGGGTGAATGATCAAAGGAAGATGTCTGCTAACAGATATAATCTCAATACAAATAACTTGATTAAAAGAACTGACTACAAGTATTTTGTTTTATGGACAAAATATTTACATACAACCACTGGCAAAACTGCTGATTTATTAGGAATTATAATTAAGGTTCCTGGTTATGAATAGAGATATCCTTGTAAGTGAAGTTCATTCATTCTGTTACTTGAACAGAAGCCTTTGAAAGTGAAATTGTGCCATTTTCAGTTTATAAATGTAGTTAGTTTTGTAAAAATAAGATTTTTAAATAGCCAGACAATTTTTTTTTAATACAATAGGAGTGACTATGAAAGTCTTTTTTAATCACAACAAGTTTTTATTTGTCTCAAGGCAAGTACTTAAAGGAATTGACAACTTAAAAAAAGACACAATTTTTCTTTTTAAAATAACAGATGTTCCAAATTTGTTGACCTTTTCAGGGATGAGGAGGTATATCGCTACCTGGAAGATGTTTCTTTAAAAAAAAAAAAAATATATATATATATATATATATATATATATATATATATATATATTATAAAATCTGCCTTTTCAAGTTAAAAGTGACATTTTAACAATAAGCAAATGAACTTCTTTTTTTTTTAAAGATTTTATTTATTTATTTGACAGAGAGAGATCACAAGCAGACAGAGAGGCAGGCAGAGAGAGAGAGAGAGGGAAGCAGGCTCGCCGCTGAGCAGAGAGCCCGATGCGGGACTCGATCCCAGGACCCTGAGATCATGACCTGAGCCGAAGGCAGCGGCTTAACCCACTGAGCCACCCAGGCGCCCAAGAAAATGAACTTCTGTTCAAGAAGAAATTCAAGAGAATTTTGAAAATAGATATCTGGAGATGTTCCCATCATTACGTAGCTTTGTTGAAAAAAACAACTATAAGAATATAACCTAGAGGGGCACCTGGGTGGCTCAGTGGGTTAAAGCCTCTGACTTCCGTTCAGGTCATGATCTCAGGGTCCTGGGATCGAGCCCTGAGTTGGGTTCTCTGCTCAGCAGTGAGCCTGCTTTCTCCTCCCTCTCTCTCTCTGCCTGCTCCTCTGTCTACTTGTAATCTCTGTCTGTCAAATAAATAAATAAAATCGTTTAAAAAAAAAAAGAATATCACCTATAAACTTTGCTTATCTGCAAACAGAGTTTTCTAATCTCCTTATAATTTACCCAAATGAAGAGGTTTTATAGGGTTTATACCCATTTTAAATGGAACATTATGTTTGTTGTTTTATAAGCTTTGATTGACATTGAGAAAGGTAAAAATTAGCTGGCTCAATTTCATAATTATCTATGGTGATGGATAAAATAGAAAAAAGGTATCATGCTTTAGTGGAAGCAGCCAGTAAAGCACTTTTTCATTTGAATCAATATATTTTTGTGAAGTGTCCTTTCCAGGTATATGTGTCACTTAACCAAGTAGGAAATGACTAAATTTATAAACCACACCTCAGAATTAGTACATCACAGTAATTTTATGCAAATATTAATGTAAAGAATTTCTAAATATTATACAATGAAGTATGTGTACATATTTTTCTTTTTGATCAGTGGAGTCGAGGAAGAAAATATCTGGGTGCCACTGACCTATGCATGCCTTCTGTCTCAGATGCCCCAGAACCGAGCTACCATGATGGATGAGACTTCCTGCTAGTGGAAGGTCCTTCTACCTTCCATACGAGCTTCAAGAGTGGCTCATTTCAAGACAGAATGTCAATTATTTCTATGTTCTATTAATCTCTACTTTTACCTTTAGTCTAGAAAAATATATCCTGATTTTTAAAAAGAAATTGAAGTAAAACATATTTACATTTGCCCCCTGTCTTCTTCTCAGGGCAAAATCCTCTACCTTTGTATTGACCCTGTCTCCACTGTCCTCACCACACCCCTGTCCCCTCTTCATTTTCTCCCTTCCTCTTTCTCTCTGCCTTCAAACTCTCTTGGTTCTTTCCCATTTTGAAAAGAAAGAAAGAAACAGACATTCACCTATCTTGTACTCGTATCATTTGTTTTATAGTACTTTATTTCCCCAGCATCCAAAAATATGGAATCTATTTTCTGTTCAAGATTTATCTTCGGGACGCCTGGGTGGCTCAGTTGGTTAAGCGGCTGCCTTCGGCTCAGGTCATGATCCCAGCGTCCTGGGATTGAGTCCCACATCAGGCTCCGTGCTCGGCAGGGAGCCTGCTTCTCTCTCTGTCTCTGCCTGTGCTCACTCTCTCTCTCTCTCTCTCTGACAAATAAATAAATAAAATCTTAAAAAAAAAATTTATCTTCACTTACTCCTTTTTCACACACTTTGAAAATATGTCCTCCATTGTTTATATGGTAAGATGTTCTCTTAAAAGTCACTAGTGCCTAATTGATAAAGTCCGCTTTCATAATCAAATTCTCCGTAGCCTGTCTGCAGCATTTCACACCATTGACTGAAATCTTTCTCACTGCATTTTCCCCTCAGTTCCACGACATTATAACATCCTCCTTTCCTAAAATTCCTTGGCATTCTTTGTCCATATCCCCAAGGTTCCAAGTGTCAATATTCAGCCCTATATAGTCCTTGGCTCTCTGGATCAAAGAGGGATCTTTTCTTTATAGAGATGCTTCTTAAACATTTGCCCTGAAGAATTCATCTCATCATTTGATTCAGTCACGAACCTATCAGGAGACTAAATTTATAACCGATTACCATACGAAGAGGCTTAACGGAGAGATGTAGGCTGTGTTAAAGACTCAAAAAAGGCATGGCATGGTACTCAGCGTTGGTTTTAGGAAATTACCTCCACCTCAAGGCCTGAAGGAAAAGGGCAGACACAAACTTCCAAGAATGCAGGGAGGCCTAAAACCCAGCCAGAGGTAACTACTACAGGCAAACCCTACTTGTGGGGGAGGATACAGAAATCGTGCTTTGAAGCAGAAAAGAGGTGAGGAAGAAATACCCCAACCACTCTCTGCTCCCACCACACCTGTAATTTCCTGTCTTTGCTCTCTAAGTGCCAAACCCAATTTGAAGCTGGTTGGCATGCAAGGTGGGACAAGTAGTGTAAAGAGATCAGCCTCCTGAGGTGCCCAGGGGCCTGATAAGAGCAGAGGCTTACTGATCTGGGAGGAGTACGATGACAGCCAGTACATCGGCTCTAAGCCAGTGACTAGAAATCCATATTTTTTTCAGTTAGAGCTGAAACCTAATTTCCAGGTCAACTATCAATTAGCTATCTCTACATGATTTTCCTGCTAGCCCTTCAAACACAGTATGTCTAAAAACAAATACCATCTTCTTTTTCTAAACCTGTCCCTGAAATGCTCTACATTTCAAGCAATACCATGCTTGCTTTGTAATTTTCTCTGACTTGGATCCTATTACCACAACGCTAATTCCAGAACCATATTCCACTTCTACCTTAATCCTGAGACTCGCTGTTACTTTAAATCATACTTCTGGAAATTTGTTGCCTTATTTTGTTTCCAATGCCCATTTCATCTTGCTTTTCCTATTAACCATATCCCTGGGGACTGAAGTTCTGTCCTAGTGGCTGGATTGTGATGGCATGTGATAGTATTCTGAGCAGCTGTTGTCTATCTAGCCTGCTGGGTCTCTAAAGCTTGGAGTCCCAGCTGTCCTTCCTCCTAAATTCATCTTTTAGGACCTTTTCTGAGTGCAACTTTCATAATGCTGACTAGGGCCTGTCTGGGCACTCCCTTGTAGCTACTGTTAGTCTCCAGATACAGTGTTCCATTTACTAGACTAGATTTTTTTTCTCCCTTGGGCACATCTGTACTCCCTAGTGCCTGCCAGTTTCTACAAACTAATATAATACTGAGTGTTCATCCTTCTCAATTGGAAGAGTTAACGGGGTTATTCAAAGTTATGTAGTTACTTTCATCTGTACTACGAGAGATGGCAAACCTTAGTTTACTAAACCAGAAAGCTTTAACATTTAATGTTCTAACTTAAAAAAATGTGCCTTAATTATAAAAATTTGGATGATACAAAAAAAAGACTAAAAAAGAGATAAAGTCCACTTATATGTATAATGTTAATACCTCAAAACAGAAATTAATAATATTTGGGGTATTTCTAACTACCTCAAATATATGTAGACCTACATAATATATTGTAATATAAATATCATTTAATATACATATGTAGACAAAGGTTTATATAATGTTTCATTTATCTTTAAAAAAATATGCAATGTCCACAATCGCCGAATTATGGAAAGACAATATGCCCTTCAACAGATGAATGGATAAAGAAGATATGGTCCATATATACAATGGAATATTATGCCTCCATCAGAAAGGATGAATACCCAACTTTTGTATCAACATGGACAGGACTGGAGGAGATTATGCTGAATGAAATAAGTCAAGCAGAGAGAGTCAAGTATCATATGGTTTCACTTACTTGTGGAGCATAAGGAATAACACGGAGGACATTGGTAGATGGAGAGGAGAAGTGAGATGGGGGAAATCAGAGGGGGAGACAAACCATGAGAGACCGTGGACCCTGAGAAACTAACTGCGGGTTTTGGAGGAGACAGAGGTGGGGGTTACCCCACCTGGTGGTGGGTATTAAGGAGGGCACATATTGCATGGAGCACTGGGTGTTTATGCACTAGGTGCATAAACAATGAATCTTGGAACTCTAAAAAAATAAAATTAAATTAAAAAACCCCCAGAACATTATATGCATATACAAAAACACAATATATTCATATATTCATAAATTTATATAGATTATTCATATATATATAACAATATATTCATAAATGTGTAGATAAAATATGTATAGATATGTATATGTATAAGTGTAACTATATGTATAGATATGTGGTACAAAGTTTTGTATCCCATCTTTTTTTTTTTTCCATTTTATTTATTTTTTCAGCGTAACAGTATTCATTCTTTTTGCACAATACCCAGTGCTCCATGCAAAACGTGCCCTCCCCATTACACACCACCTGTTCCCCCAACCTCCCACCCCTGACCTTTCAAAACCCTCAGGTTGTTTTTCAGAGTCCATAGTCTCTTATGGTTCGCCTCCCCTTCCAAATTTTTTTTTTTTAATAAACATATAATGTATTTTTATCCCCAGGGGTACAGGTCTGTGAATCGCCAGGTTTACACACTTCACAGCACTCACGATAGCACTTACCCTCCCCAATGTCCATAGCCCCCTCCCCCTCTCCCAATCCCACCTCCCCCCAGCAACCCCCAGTTTGTTTTGTGAGATTAAGAGTCATTGATGGTTTGTCTCCCTCCCAATCCCATCTTGCTTCATTTATTCTTCTCCTATCCCCCTACCCCCCCATGTTGCTTCTCCATGTCCTCATATCAGGGAGATCATATGATAGTTGTCTTTCTCCGATTGACTTATTTCACTAAGCATGATACGCTCTAGTTCCATCCACGTCGTCGCAAATGGCATGATTTCATTTCTTTTGATGGCTGCATAGTATTCCATTGTGTATATATACCACATCTTCTTTATCCATTCATCTGTTGATGGACATCTAGGTTCTTTCCATAGTTTGGCTATTGTAGACATTGCTGCTATAAACATTCGGGTACACGTGCCCCTTCGGATCACTATGTTTGTATCTTTAGGGTAAATACCCAGTAGTGCAATTGCTGGGTCATAGGGTAGTTCTATTTTCAACATTTTGAGGAACCTCCATGCTGTTTTCCAGAGTGGTTGCACCAGCTTGCATTCCTACCAACAGTGGAGGAGGGTTCCCTTTCTCCACATCCTCTCCAGCATCTGTCATTTCCTGACTTGTTAATTTTAGCCATTCTGACTGGTGTGAGGTGGTATCTCATTGTGGTTTTGATTTGTATTTCCCTGATGCCGAGTGACGTGGAGCACTTTTTCATGTGACTGTTGGCCATCTGGATGTCTTCTTTGCAGAAATGTCTGTTCATGTCCTCTGCCCATTTCTTGATTGGATTGTTTGTTCTTGGGGTGTTGAGTTTGCTAAGTTCCTTATAGATTTTGGATACTAGCCCTTTATCTGATATGTCGTTTGCAAATATCTTCTCCCATTCTGTCAGTTGTCTTTTGGTTTTGTTAACTGTTTCCTTTGCTGTGCAAAAGCTTTTGATCTTGATGAAATCCCAATAGTTCATTTTTGCCCTTGCTTCCCTTGCCTTTGCCGTTGTTCCTAGGAAGATGTTGCTACGGCTGAGGTCGAAGAGGTTGCTGCCTGCATTCTCCTCAAGGATTTTGATGGATTCCTTTCTCACATTGAGGTCCTTCATCCATTTGGAGTCTATTTTCGTGTGTGGTGTAAGGAAGTGGTCCAATTTCATTTTTCTGCATGTGGCTATCCAATTTTCCCAGCACCATTTATTGAAGAGGCTGTCTTTTTTCCATTGGACATTCTTTCCTGCTTTGTCGAAGATCAGTTGACCATAGAGTTGAGGGTCTATTTCTGGGCTCTCTATTCTGTTCCACTGATCTATGTGTCTGTTTTTGTGCCAGTACCATGCTGTCTTGATGATGACAGCTTTGTAATAGAGCTTGAAGTCCGGAATTGTGATGCCACCAACTTTGGCTTTCTTTTTCAATATTCCTTTGGCTATTCGAGGTCTTTTCTGGTTCCATATAAATTTTAGGATTATTTGTTCCATTTCTTTGAAAAAAATGGATGGTATTTTGATAGGGATTGCATTAAATGTGTAGATTGCTTTAGGTAGCATAGACATTTTCACAATATTTATTCTTCCAATCCAGGAGCATGGAACATTTTTCCATTTTTTTGTGTCTTCCTCAATTTCTTTCATGAGTACTTTATAATTTTCTGTGTATAGATTCTTAGTCTCTTTGGTTAGGTTTATTCCTAGGTATCTTATAGTTTTGGGTACAATTGTAAATGGGATTGACTCCTTAATTTCTCTTTCTTCAGTCTTGTTGTTGGTGTACAGAAATGCAACTGATTTCTGTGCATTGATTTTATATCCTGACACTTTACTGAATTCCTGTACAAGTTCTAGCAGTTTTGGCGTGGAGTCTTTTGGGTTTTCCACATATAGTATCATATCATCTGCGAAGAGTGATAGTTTGACTTCTTCTTTACCGATTTGGATGCCTTTAATTTCTTTTTGTTGTCTGATTGCTGAGGTTAGGACTTCTAGTACTATGTTGAATAGCAGTGGTGATAATGGACATCCCTGCTGTGTTCCTGACCTTAACGGAAAAGCTTTCAGTTTTTCTCCATTGAGAATGATATTTGTGGTGGGTTTTTCATAGATGGCTTTGATAATATTGAGGTATGTGCCCTCTATCCCCACACTTTGAAGAGTTTTGATCAGGAAGGGATGCTGTACTTTGTCAAATACTTTTTCAGCATCTATTGAGAGTATCATATGGTTCTTGTTCTTTCTTTTATTAATGTGTTCTATCACATTGATTGATTTGCGGATGTTGAACCAACCCTGCAGCCCTGGAATAAATCCCACTTGATCGTGGTGAATAATCCTTTTAATGTACTGTTGAATCCTATTGGCTAGTATTTTGGCGAGAATTTTTGCGTCTGTGTTCATCAAGGATATTGGTCTGTAGTTCTCTTTTTTGGTGGGATCCTTGTCTGGTTTTGGGATCAAGGTGATGCTGGCCTCATAAAATGAGTTTGGAAGTTTTCCTTCCATTTCTATGTTTTGGAACAGTCTCAGGAGAATAGGAATTAGTTCTTCTTTAAATGTTTGGTAGAATTCCCCTGGGAAGCCGTCTGGCCCCGGGCTTTTGTTTGTTTGGAGATTTTTGATGACTGTTTCAATCTCCTTACTGGTTATGGGCCTGTTCAGGTTTTCTATTTCTTCCTGGTTCAGTTGTGGTAGTTTATATGTCTCTAGGAATGCATCCATTTCTTCCAGATTGTCAAATTTGTTGGCGTAGAGTTGCTCATAGTATGTTCTTATAATTGTCTGTATTTCTTTGGTGTTAGTTGTGATCTCTCCTCTTTCATTCATGATTTTATTTATTTGGGTCCTTTCTCTTTTCTTTTTGATGAGTCTGGCCAGGGGTTTATCAATCTTATTGATTCTTTCAAAGAACCAGCTCCTAGTTTCATTGATTTTTTCTATTGTTTTTTTGGTTTCTATTTCATTGATTTCTGCTCTGATCTTTATGATTTCTCTTCTCCTGCTGGGTTTAGGGTTTCTTTCTTGTTCTTTCTCCAGCTCCTTTACGTGTAGGGTTAGGTTGTGTACTTGAGACCTTTCTTGTTTCTTGAGAAAGGCTTGTACCGCTATATATTTTCCTCTCAGGACTGCCTTTGCTGTGTCCCACAGATTTTGAACCGTTGTGTTTTCATTATCATTTGTTTCCATGAATTTTTTCAATTCTTCTTTAATTTTCTGGTTAACCCATTCATTCTTTAGAAGGATGCTGTTTAGTCTCTATGTATTTGGGTTCTTTCCAGCTTTCCTCTTGTGATTGAGTTCTAGCTTCAGAGCATTGTGGTCTGAAAATATGCAGGGAATAATCCTAATCTTTTGATACCGGTTGAGACCTGATTTGTGACCCAGGATGTGATCTATTCTGGAGAAGGTTCCATGTGCACTAGAGAAGAATGTGTATTCTGTTGCTTTGGGATGAAATGTTCTGAATATATCTGTGATGTCCATCTGGTCCAGTGTGTCATTTAAGGCCTTTATTTCCTTGTTGATCTTTGGCTTGGATGATCTGTCCATTTCAGTGAGGGGAGTGTTAAAGTCCCCTACTATTATTGTATTATTATTGATGTGTTTCTTTGATTTTGTTATTAATTGGTTGATATAGTTGGCTGCTCCCACGTTAGGGGCATAGATATTTAAAATTGTTAGATCTTCTTGTTGGACAGACCCTTTGAGTAGGATATAGTGTCCTTCCTCATCTCTTATTATAGTCTTTGGCTTGAAATCTAATTGATCTGATATAAGGATTGCCACCCCAGCTTTCTTCTGATGTCCATTAGCATGGTAAATTGTTTTCCACCCCCTCACTTTAAATCTGGAGGTGTCTTCACGTCTAAAATGAGTTTCTTGTAGGCAACATATAGATGGGTTTTGTTTTTTTATCCATTCTGATACCCTGTGTCTTTTGATTGGGGCATTTAGCCCATTAACATTCAGGGTAACTATTGAGAGATATGAATTTAGTGCCATTATTAGCCTGTAAGGTGACTGTTACTGTATATTGTCTCTGTACCTTTCTGATCTACTACTTTTAGACTCTCTCTTTGCTTAGAGGACCCCTTTCAATATTTCCTGTAGAGCTGGTTTGGTGTTTGCAAATTCTTTCAGTTTTTGTTTGTCCTGGAAGCTTTTGATCTCTCCTTCTATTTTCAATGATAGCCTAGCTGGATAGAGTATTCTTGGCTGCATGTTTTTCTCATTTAGTGCTCTGAATATATCATGCCAGCTCTTTCTGGCCTGCCAGGTCTCTGTGGATAAGTCTGCCGCCAATCTAATATTTTTACCATTGTATGTTACAGACTTCTTTTCCCGAGCTGCTTTCAGGATTTTCTCTTTGTCACTAAGACTTGTAAATTTTACTATTAGGTGATGGGGTGTGGACCTATTCTTGTTGACTTTGAGGGGGGTTCTCTGCATCTCCTGGATTTTGATGCTTGTTCCCTTTGCCATATTAGGGAAATTCTCTCCAATGATTCTCTCCAATAGACCTTCTGCTCCCCTCTCTGTTTCTTCTTCTTCTGGAATCCCAATTATTCTAATGTTGTTTCGTCTTATGGTGTCACTTATCTCTCGAATTCTCCCCTCATGGTCCAGTAGCTGTTTGTCCCTCTTTTGCTCGGCTTCCTTATTCTCTGTCATTTGGTCTTCTATATCACTAATTCTTTCTTCTGCCTCA
Organism: Meles meles; assembly: GCF_922984935.1. Lineage (NCBI taxonomy): Eukaryota > Metazoa > Chordata > Mammalia > Carnivora > Mustelidae > Meles > Meles meles. The sequence goes on from NC_060070.1 coordinate 35,483,613, forward strand.
TTTATCCTAGCAGTGAGAGCCTCCATTTTTGATTGCACCTCATTAATAGCTTTTTTGATTTCAACTTGGTTAGATTTTAGTTCTTTAATTTCTCCAGAAAGGGCTTTAATATCTCCAGAGAGGGTTTCTCTAATATCTTCCATGCCTTTTTCGAGCCCGGCTAGGATGTTCAGAATCGTCATTCTGAACTCTTGATCTGACATATTACCAATGTCTGTGTTGATTAGGTCCCTAGCCTTCGGTACTGTCTCTTGTTCTTTTGTTTGTGGTGATTTTTTCTGCCTTGTCATTTTGTCCAGATAAGAGGATATGAAGGAGCAAATAAACTACTAAAAGGGTGGCAAAGACCCCAGAAGAATGCGCTGTAACCAAATCAGAAGAGACCCCTAATTGTGGGGGGGAGGAAGGGGATAAAAACAGGTTCTGAAAAAAAAAAAGAAAAAAAAAGGAAAAAAAGAAAAAATTAAGAAATAAAACAAATAAAAAAAATAAAAAAGAAAGAAAAAAATATATTTAGATGAACTAGTCAAAAAGCGTTAAAAAAGAAAAGGGTAAAAGTTTTAAAAAATTTAGCAGAAGAAGAAAAAAGAAGAAAGAAAAAAAAATTGAAAAAAGAAAAAAAAAATTGAAGTAGCCGCAAGACTAAAGAATCATGGGGAGAAAGCCATGAGTTCCGTGCTTTGCTTTCTCCTCCTCTGGAATTGCTCTGCTGTCTTAGGAATTGAACCTGCTTTCTCCTTGATAGATGAACTTCGTCCTGGCTGGATATTTTGTTGATCTTCTGGGGGAGGGGCCTGTTGTAGTGACTCTCAAGTGTCTTTGCCCGAGGCAGGATTGCACCGCCCTTACCGGCGGCCGGACTAAGTAATCGGCTCGGGTTCGCTTTTGGGAGCTTCTGTTCCCTGAACGCTTTTCGTAGAGTTCCGGAGGACGGGAATGAAAATGGCGGCCTCCCAGTCTCCGGCCCGGAGGAGCCGTGAGCCTGCGGCCCCACTCCTCAGTGTGCCCCCAGAGGACAACACCCAATCACTCCCGTATCCCCAGCCTCTAGCCGCGCTCCGAGCTCACCCAGCCCGCGACCAGTTCAAGGTAACCCCGAGCTGAGAGTTCAGTCCTCGGCTCTGTCTCTGCAGCCGGTTTCTCCGTTCTAATACCTGTGAGCTCTCCGACACTCTGACACCCCCGATCCTTCTGTGACCCTGCGGGGCCTGGGGCCACGCTGACCCCGCGTGGGCTTCACCCTGGTTTCGCCTCTGGAGCAATGTCCCTCAGTGGAACAGACTTTTAAAAGTCCTGATTTTGTGCTCCGTTCCTCCGCCGCTTGCCGGGAGCTGGCCCCTCCCCCCGCGATCTATCTTCCCGTCGTTTTAGATTCACTTCTCCGCCAGTCCTACCTTTCAGAAAGTGGTTGATTTTCTGTTTCTAGAGTTGCTGTTCTTCTTCTCTTCACTCTCCCGTTGGATTTGTAGGTGTTTGCAATGTTTAGATAAGCTATCGAGCTGATCTCCTGCTACCTGATGTAGTCTCAGGCTGCTACTTCTCCGCCATCTTGACTCCTCCCTGTATCCCATCTTTTTAACTTAACATTTTTATGAGCATATAACTAAGTCTTTAATACTTCAGGGAAATATGACTTTATTGGTTACACAACACTGCAGGCAGGAATTGCTCCATAATGCATTTTGTCCCTCACATTGTTGAGTGCTTGTATTGTTTCTAGCTTTTCCTTTAACATATATGTTTGTTACACATCAGATTTTTTTTTCCCCTTTAGGACAGAATCTTCAAAGTGGAATTACTGATTCAAAGGTAGTTATATTTATTAAAAGACTCTTGATATATACGGCCAAGTTGTTGTCTTAACAAAATGAACCAATATGCTCCTCTTCCAGTAACGTCTGTGTGCACGTGTTCCAATGACCCTCTCTTGCCACACTGTTTTTATGATGAATATTTTTATATTTAAAATATTCCTCACTGTGATGAGCACTGGGTATTATATATAAGTGGTGAATCACTAAATTCTGCTTCTGGAACTAATAGTGCACTATATGTTAACTAACTGGAATTTAAATAACAATTCATGATGAAGAACAGGGAAGATTTTGAAGAAACTACAATCCTTATTCTGTCTTCCAGTTGGAACATAACAGAGGTTATCTTACCTTTCCTTGTTGCCACTCAAACTTATATTCTATGAAATTGTTTTATCTGTTTATTTCACTAACTGGAAGTCAGGAGGTTTGTACTTACCTCTGAAAGAGTCAGTGTCTCAGAGAAGAACCAAACACCAGAGCTGTATAAAGTAGCCAGGAATCTTCCTGAACACAGGTACGGCAGCACTCAGGAAGCCAATGGTGTGCTATAAGGTTAGAGGGTGCACTTGGAGGCCACATCTGACAAAGAAGGAATTTGGCTCACAGCAAAACCCCCCTGCTGACCTTCTTTTGTTCAGTGATAAAACATGTAGACGAAAAGAAAAGTTTTAATTTCTTTGTGTAGTTTTTAAAAAAGCGATGTTGAGCTTCCTCACCAGCACCCCCCGCCCCCCATTTGATGACTGTGATCCTGGTGGATGGTAATGTAAGAAAATGCAGCACTATAAAGTTCTGTGGTACTTTTCTTAATTTTGAGAACAGAAGTGTGGAATTCTTCAAAGAGTGACAGTAAAGGTATATAATTCTGTCCTGTTTTGGGAATTAGCTCAGTAAACCTATTACTAATGTTGCCCATAAAAAAGTAGGGCCATTCTCTTTAGTTTGTTCCATGAAGCTTTACTGCCATTTATCAGCCATTCCCTCTATAAGCACAAGAGGATCTTGAAGATATATATGTATGAATTGCTATCTCACTGTATTAAAGACAATGAATCCTTCATGTGAGAGTTTATAATATGAGCTGTATTGTCTCTGTGACAAATGAAAGGTAGGACAACAGCAGTAAATATTTATCTTAGTCGAAATAAAAGCTCAGAAATACCCTTTTTGTGTTGTTAATTTCCATCTTTCCCTGTCATTAGCTTTGTACTACTTCTTGTCAATTTCACACTAGGGAAACAGTGCGAAACAAATGGAGACGAGTTCTTGGCATCCTTTCTCCCTTAAAAAAAGAAAAAAAGAAAAAGGAATCCCAACTGAAAATAGCACTTAAATCAAGATTATAGTTGCAACTTTTGATACCAAAAAAGGTTTTCTGAATTGTAGACTGAAAACATGGACTTAATCAAAATCTTCTTCTCTTATCAATTTCTGTTTTGTTTTATGGACATTAGCTATTTTTTAAAGGTAAGTTACTAATTTCCCTGATTTCTGTTTTAAGTCTGAAAACTGTTATCTTGAAAAGGAACATTTTAGAAAAAATCTATACATAATACTTAAATCCTTCCCATCAGCCTTCTGTACCATGTGCAGTGAATTATGTCTTTCTTGAATTCATAATTAGAGGAGAAAGCAGATGGCTGAGACTTATTATAAAATTATGTACCCATTAAATGGTAACTTATGTATTCCCAGTGACTACTTTTTGTAGTGGGGTAAACCAAACATTTAAGAGGTGATTTTTTAAAAAACATGAAACAAAATACATTTTCTCTTCTAGGCAAACTTGCTATATACAATCAGAATCACTTCGCAGGTTAAGCTTCAAATTACTATAGGTTAACTATGTGGAATTTTTGTTCCAGATCCTTTTCATAGATATTGTGATATAGACAATTTTGGAAAAAGAGTTCTTATAATACCGTCAGCAATTTTATCCTCTCCACTTTACTTTCAAACTATTCCTCTATGAAGATTGTTTTCAAAGGCATTTGACCTACTTCACAGCTGTTTTACTGTTACTTCTAAAAAAGACACATTTGGGCATGTGCCGTTTTAGGTTGTGGATAGAGGCAGGTGAGCCAGCTTATCATTTTCTTATTCTGTTTTAATTCCACCCAGAGGAGGCCATGAGAGTAACCAAGCATCAGAGGTGTGCCTCTGGCTTCTAGCATTATCCACACATTCCCAGCCAGTCCATTAGAGGCAGGTCAGTGATGCCTTCCTTCTCATACACTCATTGAACACCTGTGCTTATCAAGCACTTTCACTTTCAATGTGTATTTGGGGATCCTACTAGCTGTGGGTGGAAAAAGGATTCTAATTTTATGGGGCATGAGGTCTGAGGATAGTCAAGTACAATGCTTTAAAGACAACATTATTATACCTTTAACATTCCTTTTGCAGGTGGCAGAACCTTTAGACCAAATGTATGACTGTGGTATTACAGAGGTTATGTCCCTGGGAGGAAGGTTGTGGAATGAGTCCTACCCTTTCCAAACCAAGACAGGTTTTTGTTAGCATGTAGTTCTACTTTTTCTCTGCCTAAAATGTTCTTTTAGAGAAACTGGGGGGCCTCACATGGTGACAAATGTTGAAATTAAAGTCATGAATTCCATTTTATCCCTGATTTGTGTTTTCATGTTAGTCAATGTGAAAGAGTTTTTGTCTAAAAGGAAGGGGTATTTATATATTACACAATTCCTTGGAAATTCTGGAAATATCTGCTTTGGTATTGCATGAAATAAATATGTGGATGTGTAAACCTATAGTCAAATATCATGTTAACAAAAAGAGGTTGCTCAAAATGCTGATGAGCATAATTAATGTTTTATTAACTGGGAAATCAGGCATCATTCTTTGCAATGGTTTTTTAAAAAATATTACATGTCTTTTGTTGAGAGAAAAATATTTCTGGATTACTTTCATGCAAACAATGAAAGCAATACAAAGAAGAGAGTGATGTTGTGTTTACAATAAAGCCTTGCTAGGCCTCATTGGTATTCTTAGTTGTAACAATCCCTACCTTTTTTAGAACCAACTACTTAATGAATCAGCTCTGAAAGCAGCAAGCGGATATGCCTGGAGGGCTTCGAAACTGGCCTCAGTCCAGACCTCATTATGGTTAAGGATTTCAGTGTTTAAAGAACAACCAGAAGTTTAGGAGGTATGAATGCTAGCAGGATTAAGATCCCATTCTCTATTCTTTTAGGTTCAGAATCTTAATTTTGTCCTAGGCCTTTTCTTATAGAGTCCCAGACATTGGGGTTGACCAGACCATTCACCCAAGACTTGGATTGATCCTAGGAAGCATGTTAAGATTTTAGGTCAGGATTCTCTCCCTGCAGACTTTTGGGGATACCCTTCTTAACAAAGCATGTAAATGGGCGATGTTAGTGAAAATAATGCATCTGTTTGTTCCTTCTCCCAGTTGGTCACTGTTCTCATATAAAAATTACCCCTCTGAATGATACTGCTTTTGTGTTTGATACACAGGGGCTGGACCATGAGTTTAAAAGGCCCTTAGAAGGCACTCGGGTATGAAGAACGGAGTGGCACCCTACACACCAGCAATAATAACTGGTTTCCAGGTGGACATGTGAATCAGCAAAAAAAAAAAAAAAAAAAAAAAAAAAAAAATCAACAGTGATTGCTATTAATTATTCTGATTCTGTAAAGGCAACAAATTTTAGTTAACTGTTGTAGTAGGTAAGACTCATGCATGTATATATATTACATATATATGAGAGTGTTGCATGCATACCTTGTATGTGAGTATGTATGTGTGTGTGTATATATATCTATATAGCAGGGACACTTCCACTTATTCAGTATAAATAGAATATAGTGATAATATTTTGGACATTTTTTTAAAGATTTTATTTATTTGAGAGAGAGAGAATGAGAGAGAGAGCATGAGAAGAGAGAGGTCAGTAGGAGAAGCAGACTTTGCCAAACAGGGAGCCCGATATGGGACTTGGTCCTGCGGCAGTTGCTTAACCAACTGAGCTACCCAGGTGTCTTGTTTTGGACATTTTTAATTTAGCTTATTAGATTAAGAATCTGTGATTTTTTTCTCTGGTCCTCCACCTTTATTGCTTATATACATGTATAAATTGTGCATCTATATATAATCTATAGGTACATTTGAATGCATATTGAACATATACTAAATATATATATACATATTATTTATATTTATCTCCAGAAATTTCTCTTTAATCACTTGGGTACTGATAGAATTTTTTTCTCATGTTCATTGTTCCTGATCAACTACAACTACATATACTATATTGACCAACATAAAATTGGATTTTTTCTTCCTTTTTAATGTTTAAAAAATTGCTCTGGGAATTCGTGAAAATTCTAATCAAGGACAGACATTACATGATAAGAAATTATGTGTTAACTATGTTATTGATACATTTTTCAAAATTTTTCAAAAATTTTGAAAAATTCAAAAATTTTTCAAAAGGTTAAATTCTTCTGGAATATTGTTGAATACTGAAGGGAGATTTGACAGTGGTCTCAGAAGTAACCTGAAACTTCAGACATAAATTTAAATCATCTTCCATTGAAACAACTCAGACTGTGCAGCTAAAACAAAAAAAGAAGAACTTTATCTAGAGATTGATTTCCAGATGGAAACATGTGCATTATCACCCGTCACTTGTATGTTCTCTGTTTGAGAATAAATTATACAACAGTTGTTTCTCATAAATCTGTGATCAGTGCATGGGGCTAGAGATTTTCTGATTCACTCCTGATTTTACATAGGTTAAGATAAGGAGCTACTTATTTATATGGTGCTAGAAAATATGGATTTATAGAATATATTCATTTAAAGAAGCCAGTAGTAGTTTCTAGTAGAAGCAGAATACCAAAAATAACTGTGTAACCTGAGGACTTGACTCTCTCTCCTGGCAATTCTGGACTTACTAGCTTTCCCAAAATTTAGTAATTCCCATTTCCCACTTTCCTCCTTGTACGGGGCACCACTTCATTAACCTTAAGAGGAATATTCTTAGACATCCTTCCTCAACATCCAGATCCAAAAACAAAAGGCCCCAAACTCTGTCTTCTCAGTTTGAGTTTTAGTTTCAAGACTTATTTCTTCTCTAGAAGATCAGGGTTTGTTCAAGTGCTCATCACTGTGAAGGTCCATGACACTAGTTAAAGTCGTTTTGTAAAAATTAAATATAAATGAAATCCAAAGGAAAATTTTAAAACATGCAAATATTTTATTTCTTTATTTAAGTTTTTTAAAGATTTTATTTGTTTATTTGACACAGAGAGAGAGCACAAGCAGTGGGAACTATAGAGGCAGATCCTGGAACGTGGGACCATGACCTGAGCCAAAGGCAGATGCTTAGCTTAACCGACTGAGCCACCCAGGTGCCCCCGAAAACATGCAAAGATTTTAAAAAGTAATGTACAATGAACAGTTGTGTATCTACCACCCAATTTACAAAAAAACCCAAAAACAAACCCATTCCCTTGAGGTCACAGGCACTCTTCTTTTTTTTTTTAAAGATTTTTTTTATTTATTTATTTGACAGAGAGAGAGATCACAAGTAGGCAGAGAGGCAGGCAGAGAGAGAGGAGGAAGCAGGCTCCCTGCGGAGCAGAGAACCCGATGCGGGGCTCGATCCCAGGACCCTGAGATCATGACCTGAGCCGAAGGCAGCGGCTTAATCCACTGAGCCACCCAGGCGCCCCCACAGGCACTCTTCTGATCCCCCTTCCTTCACCCCTCAGATGTCACGGCCATCTTGAATTTGAGATTTATTATTCCTTTGTTTTTCTGTATTAGCTTAATTTTACGTATGTATCGCAATCAATTCATTGTTTAGACTAATAAGTTTTTGAAGTTTATGTGATTCAGTTGCATCATTCTGTGTGCATTATTCTACGATTGCTTTTGCCATTCAAAGTTATTTTCCTAAGATTTATTCATGTGATTGTATTTAGCTGCAATTTATTCATTTTCTCTGCTATATCAGATTCCATTTTCAACCATTTATTTGCAGATTCTACTGTCGATGGATTCGTGGCATTTTGACAAGTTAATTTCTTTTGTGTCCATTTTCATAATCAGGACTTTTTAAAATTTTTGTTTATTTCATATCCACAGACACTAAGTCACTGAGTTTTGAGCATTTTAAAATTGTCATTTAATTTCCCTCTCTAACAGAACACCCTCCTCACCTCCCTTCTGTGCTGAGCGTCTTTCCGTTCCGGGCATATGCTCCACGCAGCTCACCGTGTACTGCTGTGAGCGATGATGTATAAGAAGATTGAGGCTAAAGGAAAGAATGTTGGTCAGGAATGAGTTTGGGCAATCTGCTGATAATAATAACTTTTAAAAGACTGAAATTTCATCTTTATCAAAATGTTCTGCTTTTCCGGGTTCACCACACAGTATTTTTAAATAAATGAAATGCCTCGGTGATAAGGCAGCCATTTCAATTCACTTAGTCTGACGCCCTTTCTGTAGATAAACACACAAAACTTGGATGTTACCATATAATTTCCTATATTGATGTGCCTGGCTGGGAGTACCTGAGTTTTGTTCTTTGTTTCACTTCTATATAATAGGGAAAGATTGCTGTTGCCACCAAAAGAGAAGGACAATCGGCAGAGATTTTCTTTCTGTATTTTCAGTGATTTTCTAAGAAGGGAGTTAATTCCCCTGGGATGATAATACTTTATAAAATGTGCAAGAGCTTACTGTGAATCAAGGAGATGCAGGGTTGTCTTGGGAGGAAACTGAAGGAAATTTATAGGGGAGATTAGAAAAGGGAGTGAGATTTTAGCCAAAAGAACTGGGGAAGTAATTAACCTCACAGGAGAGAGAGCATGGCTTATATCTGAAGGCCTTATTGGAATTTGTGTTTTTTCCTTATTGGTTGATTTACTGCATTATATATGTTAGAAAAAAAATGCAATGAAACTTAAATGAAAACGTCTTGCATTGCACATGGAGTAATTTTAATTAACACTTGTATCCTGCTTATATTTAATAAGCACAAGCCAAAGCTTGTGTAAGGGAGTGAAAGGCTGTCACACTCTATTCTATGAGTCTGCACCACTGTCCTCTTATAAACTACAGGCTCTGCTTCTGTGGATAATCACAACTCACTCTAAGGAAATGAACAAGAAAACACTGATGATTCTCAGGAGAAACACCAGCCTTCCTTCTCCACCCACTTGTGGTATCTTCTTAATACAGCATTCCTTCTGCTCAATTCTAGCACCTTATAATGAAAAGCAAGAAGAATGTTTTTCCTGTCCTTGTTTCTGTGACATTCTGGCAAGTTTCTCTTTCTTTGTGTATCGACTTAGAATGTGGTATGGGGAAAGTGTACACTTGAAAATACACCTAATGGATCAACTTCTCATAAATGAAGCCCTTAAAATTAACGAAGATGGAGACTGAAGTACAGTCTGTGTTAGTCTAAGCTTGCACAGAAGTAGGCAATGGGGCTTAGTCACATTCTCAGGAGGGAGCTAATGCTGAAGTAGGACGGGAACATTTATTATAGTTGGAATGCTTTGGCTGGACCAGCAGGCCTGCGCGAGAATGCAGAGGGACAATATGGTGCAAACTGGATTGATAGTTATGAGGCTATGCAAATGCCTTGGCTCTATAGCTATGCCGCTCTACCAGCTGGGTTACATTGACCTTGGGTTAATAATAACCTTTTCCTTCCATTTCCTCATCTAAAGAATGCTGAAAGCTATACCTGACCTATCTACTTCACAAGATTATTGTAATCACTGAATAGAGAAATAGATGTGAAAGGTTTGTGAACTTTTAAATGTTCTAGTCCTTTAAAAAGGAATAACAATATTGTTCCTGGTCACTCATTTTTCACAGTGGCAGGAAGTAGAGTCCAGATATTTTTCAGATGGATATCAAGCCCAGAAAGTCTAGTGACTTGTCAAATGTCGCATATGGTAACCCTACTAATGTATCTGGGGTTTCATTCTAGACTATTGCCTTTGGCCTCTGTTTTAAAGATGTTTAAAAACAGAGCAGAGGTTGTTTGTTTTTAAAGATTTATTTTTTTTAATTTTTAAATTTTTTATTAGCATGTAATATATTATTTGTTTCAGGGGTACAGGTCTGTGACTCTTCAGTCTTATACAATTCACAGCGCTCACCATAGCACTTACCCGCCTCAATGCCCATCACCCAGCCACCTCATCCCTCCTTGCACCGCCCTCCCCTCCAGCAACCGTCCGTTTTTTTCCCAAAATTAAGAGTCTCTTATGTTTGTCTCCCTCTCTGGTTTCATCCCATTTCCTATTTATTTATTTTAGAGAGAGGGAGAGCAGGGGTGAGAGTGGTGGGAGGGGCATAGGGAGAGGAGAAAGAAACGCCAGCAGACTCCACATTGAGCAGGGAGCTGACCTGGGGCTCAACCTGGGGCTTGACTACTAAGACACGCAAGTGCCCCCAGGAGCAGAGTTTCCTGAGGAACGAGATTGGTTGATGATTATACAGCAGGCGGAACTCTGTTTTGGCTGCCAGGAACAGAAACCCAAAACAAAGTAGTTTAGGATTAAAAAATGAAAAGGAGTGCATTTGTTTGCACAATTTATGTTCAGCCTTACAGATGGCCCCAGCAATCCCCTCCTCCTGGCACTTAAGCCATTGTATAGTCCCCTCCCATACTGCTGTGGGCTGGTCTTTGTGACAAATAGGTGGCAGCAGGAGTGAAGGTATATGACTCCTGAAGATAAATCATAAAGACGTCGTAGCTTCTACCTAGCTCTCTCTCTTGGATTTGCTCATGCCAGGGGAACCTGTCATGTCCTGAGGACACACTTGTGGCTCTATGGAGAAATCCCTATGATGAGGAAATAGGGTCTTCTGACAAAAGTCGGTGAGGAACTCTGGCCAACACCATGGGACTGAGTGAAGACCTTGGAAAGTTCCAGTCACATCTTCAGTTGCTGTTCTACTCAGCTGACATTGGTCTGGAACATGGGAGAGATCCAAAGTCAGACCACCCATCTAGTCCCTTCCTGGATTCCTGACTCTCAGCAATGTGTAACATCATAAATGTCTGTCTGGGGCTAATTTATTATAGAGAAATAGATTCCTAATAAAACAAATGACTGGTGAAACTTGTTGAGACACATATGGATTCATATGTTCAAAGCTGTGATCAGGGTTCTACTTCACTTCATCTCCTGGCTCTGCATTTCTCCACGTTTCTCCTAGTCTTGGCTCTCCCCGATGTGGTAGAAATGGTGACCACCAGCTCACATGAAATGAATAGCTTTTAATTTTAGAAAAAAAGTCATAGCCTCTCTTTCCTACCCCTTCGGTGAATATTTTATACAGTGAACAGTATATAAACTGTGAACTATGAATACTCCTATTTGGGACAAAGGCAGAGAGATGGGTGCTTTGATTGCCTGGGTCTATGGCCTGGGTCAGATCCAGCACCGCTGAGGAAAAGATACCTCTTTTATGGACAGCCCCACTGGAATCATACTAAATACAGATGGGGCTGTTCCCCAATGAAAGAGGTACTGGATAGTCAAACATCATACATTCATCACAGGATAGGTGTGACTCCACAGGGGGAAAAAAAAAGTTATTCTGTAGTTATTCTGTTGCTCTTTATACTTTTATTAAGATAAGGGGCACCTGGGTGGCTCAGTGGGTTAAAGCCTCTGCCTTTGGCGCAGGTCATGATCCCAGGGTCCTGGGATCGAGCCCCACATCGGGCTCTCTGCACAACAGGGAGCCTGTTTCCTCCTCTCTCACTCTCTCTGCCTGCCTCTCTGTCTACTTGTGATCTCTGTCTGTCAAATAAATAAATAAAAATCTTAAAAAAAAGATAAGGAAAACATCAGAGAACCGATATTTGTCAGATAGCAGCAACTAAGAATTATTTTCTCTTAAGGATGCCTTAGTCTATACTACTGAAAAGACATCTGCAATGCTTCTTTTGTTAAAGTATTAAAAATTAGCTTGCAAACAAAAATTTCACATGTTAGTGAGATATACCCCAGAGCAGAGTTTAACGGAAGTCTGGGAGTCTTGTGTGCTCTGGGTGATAATTTGTGTCCCCATGTCCTGCTCTGTCTCCACTACACATTGTCTGAAATGACTATTACAGAATTGGTTGAGCAAATCCATCCCTCAAAGGAGAGGCTATAACTAGAAGTGGGTATTCACTCATCTTTAAAAGATCCTCAGACCTGGCATCCCTGTGTTTTGTTTTTTGTTTTTTGTTTTTTCTCTTCTGGCATCCCTGTTGACTTCAGTCACTACCAGAAATTCAGATCTCTCAGGGGTTTAATACCTCTGTATATAAAAAGTTTGATACATCCTTCATGTCATGATGACACATCCATCTATGAACAAGACCTATTGGTTCTATCTTAAAATATGCTTTTTTTTTTTTTTTTAAGATTTCATGTATTCATTTGAGAGAGAGAAATACACACAGAGAAAGAATGAGCAAAGGAAGGGACAGAGGGAGAAGCAGGCTCCCCACTGAGCCAGGAGCCCAATGTGGGGCTCAATCCCAGGACCCCAGGATCCTGACCTGAGCCGAAGGCAGATGTTTAACCATAAGCCACCCAGGTGCCCCTTCAAAATATGCTTTTATTCAACCATTACTCACCACTGCTGCTCAACACTCTAGTCTAAGCCACAATCACCTCTATCCTGGACCAAGCTGATGGTAACCTCACTGCTTGCATTCTTGCCTCCCTAATGTCAGTTCTCCATATAGAAGCTGGGCCGGAGAGAACCCTTAATCATGTAAATCAAATCATCAAAAACCTCCTTTTGTTTTATGTTTGAAGTCTTCATCATGGCCTGCAAAGCTCGACATTATCTGTCTCTGTGTATGCCTCTGATGCTACATCTGACTGCTGTTAACTTACTTTGTTCTAGCTACAGTGTCTTGGTGTTTATCACTCATCATGTTAAAAATTCTTTTCTTAAGTCTTTCACTTGCTGTTCTCTGTATTTGAGATGCTCTTTTTCCACATTGCACAGTCTCAATACCATACTTTATGCAGGACTCTGCTCAATTATTACCTCGGTTAGAACTTGCTTAGTCACCCGACTGACAACGCTCCCATATCCATTGTTCTGTTTATTATATAAGATGACTTGGTAGCTGTAGTGAATAAAACAAATTAAAAGATAGTGATTTTATGTGTCAATATATAACATAAACTGGCATGAATGGCTAGCTTGAAAAATCCATATAGCCAATATCCATGTTAAAATACCTTAAAGAAAAATCATAGGCTTAAGAAAGACCATAGAGATCATTCTGGCAAGCAGAGAAGGTTATAGGGTGAATTTGAGGAGGCAGTGAATATCTAGCATGAAAAATTTTCAGTGTCAAGTCCCAGGGAATTCCATTAGACTTAAGTAACTGTATTGATGTTTTATAAATAGATTAGGAAAATATATATTCAATAGGATGAGTCAGCAGAGTCCCTAATAACATAAACCTTGAGAATTTACACATGTAATTTATTCTTCCTCAGTGTAAATATATAAACCCCTTACGGGGGGGGGGGGGGAAGTAAAGAAAAGAAAAAAAAGAATAATGACTCTGCCAAATTTAGGTAGAACAATGAAGTAAGATAAAGTGTTCTTCCCATAAGAAGGAAAATTATAGGGTGGTGGGACCCAACGGGGATAGTTTTCTGATGACCTTATAATGTTTTCATCCATCATGCTACTATTGAAAAATTTGCTTATTTACTATTTTTCACTATTAAAATACTTCTGCAATAAGTGTAATTTTACAAGTGCTTTTTTATATAAGAAGGTAGTTCTGTAAAGAGATTCCTAAAAGTGAAAGTATTGAATCAAAGCTTATACAAATTACCCTCCAAAAAGGTTTATATCAATTTAAATCAATATAAAAAATGTGACAGCATATATCTAATACATTCTTCTTTGTCAACACTGGAATTGTCATTTAATTTTTCTCCCAAACATATCTGTGAAAAGTAGTATCTTACTACTGTTTTAATTTGCATTTCTTGATTGCTACTAAGGACAACTGTCTATTCATGTATTTGTCATTTGTTCTGTGATTTGTCTGTTCATAACTCTTGCCCATCTTGTCTTTTCATGTCTTTATTCTTTTTCTTTGGGATGCCTAAAGTCTTTATATATTATGGACAACAATCTTTTGTCTATTCAATAAGCTACCATTTTTTTCACGTATTTATTTTTTAACCTTTTTATACTGTCATTTATTATTGCAATTTTTAATAAACTGTTATCTGACATTTTCTGTCTTAGTAACACAAAGTTTCACTCAGCTACCTAAGCAAAAAACCGCAATGCCATTGTTGATTCCTCTTTTGATATTTGATCTTACACCAGTGACTCTTGTTGGCTTGACCTTGAATCCTTTCTCACCACCATCACCTCTGCCACCCTTTCCAGACATATCAGCCCCTTTTGCCCAGACTCTTGGTATCTTTGCTTATGCTTGTCGCCTCCTGCAATCCATGCCACCACTCAGCCCAAGTGATACATTTCTTTTTGTTACCTTTCAATTATAAAACAGGAAATAAAATATTATAGAATTCATATTTTATATATACTATATGTATATTTGATATAACAATAATCAATTAAACACACATATATCCACCTAAGCCTAAGAAACAGAATATTAGCAACATATTTGAAGGCTTCTGTGTGTCCCTTTTGATGGCATCAACACTTTTTCCTCCAGAGGTAACTTCTACTCAGAATTTTGTGTCAATAATTTCCTTACTGTTCTTAAAGATTTTGCCATATATATATATATATATACACACACACACACACAGTACTAAATAATATATTTCTTATTTTGTCTGATTGTATACTTGAAACATACTGAGAGGTTCTTTAATATTGGTATTCATTGCTATAAATTATTCTTTAACTGCTGTCTATTATTTCCTTGTAAGAACATGCCACGATCCATTTATACATTCTATGTTGATGGGCTTTTTGTTTTTTTAATTTATTAACTAATTAATTAATTAATTCATCCATCCATCCATTTTTATCTTCTGTTAGAAACAATGATTCCATAAATATACTTGCACATACCCCTCAATGTACATAATAAGAATTTCTCTAAGATAGATACTTACAGATGGAAAGACTGAATTATCAGATATATACATCTTTAGTTTCCATCATGGCTTGAGTATGCCATTCTTTCCCCACCAATTTTCTTCTTTTTTTTTTTTTAAAGATTTTATTCACTTATTTATTTGACACACAGAGAGAGAGCACGAGCACAAGCAAGTGGAGTGGCAGGCAGAGGGAGAAGGAGAAGCAGACTCCCTAATGAACAGAGAGCCTAGTGCGGGGCTTGATTCCAGGACCCTGTGATCTTGACCTGAGCCAAAGGCAGACACTTCACTGACTGAGCCACCCAGCTGCCCAATTCCCCACTAATTTTTATTGCCATCTTCATTATTTGGCAAACAGGTCTGGGTTCTCCACTTTGTTTTATTGTTTCAGTTGTCTTTTTCTGTGCCAGTAACAATGTATCTTAATTATTACAGCTTTGTGACATTTTGAAAACGTAGATATATGATAGGTATGTGTCCTATTCTGGTTCTTCTTTCTAGGATCTTGGCTAATGTTGGTTCTTCTTCATTCTTCCACATAAAGTCTATATATTTATTTCTTCTTCCATACAAATTTAGAATCAGCTTGTCGTGCACCGTGAAAAATCTCATTTGTTATTTTTTGTTGAAAATGGCATTAAATGTTGACTTACTATCCATGAAATGGTCTATTTCTCCCTTTAGGTCTTTTTTATTTTAATGAATTTTATAATTTTCTTCAGTAAATTTTATGTATCTTTTGGTAGATTTATTCCTAGCAAAATGTACTTGCTAATTCTGCCTGGTTAATAAAATTTAACTCTGATTTTATGTAATTTTTTTTTTTTTTTTTTAGGATTTTATCTATGTATTTGACAGAGATCACAAGTAGGCAGAGAGACAGGCAGAGAGAGAAGTAAAAGCAGGCTCCCCATGGAGCAGAGAGCCAGATGCGGGGCTCGATCCCAGGACCCTGGGACCATGACCTGAGCCGGAGGCAGAGGCTTAATCCACTGAGCCACCCAGGTGCCCCCATTTTATGTAATCTTATACTCAGCAAACTTCATTCCTCTCATATCAAATCCAACAATTTGCCCTTAAATATATTGAGGTTTTTCTACACAGAAGTTCATGTTACCTGCCAATAATGACAGATTTTTCTTTTTTCCAATTCTTGTATCTTTTGCTCATAGTTAAACTATGAAACTGTAGTGGGAGACCATAGTTTGTAATGGTGGAAGACTTAATTTTAAAGGAAATGTTTTCAATATTTAATTTTAGGATGTGGTAAATATACTATTTTTCTAGGTAACATCAGAATAAGGAAGGTTCTTATGTTCTTATTTTCTAAAACTTTGTTTTCTTAAATAATAAATTTTTCTGAATTTTAATGATGTTTTTTCTACATTTATTGAGATGATCATTTTCTTCCTTTATTAATTTTGTGAAATAAACTATTTGACTTTCAATGTTGATTTATTATTGAAAGAAACAAATTTATTAATTATTTTGTAAGTGTATCTTTGAATTTAAGATTTGTTTTCTTCTGATTTCTTCTATTTTTTATATCTATGGATATGAATATTATTGATCTAAAGAAGCTTTTTCTCATATTGTCCTTATTTGCTTTTGGAATCAACATGATATGAGCTTCTTGAACTGAGTTAAGGAGTATTCCCTCTAATAAATCAGGGAGTATTTCCTCTTCTAACATCATTAGATTTTATGTAATATAGCATAATCTATATCTCAAAAAATTGGTAGAATTTGATCATAAAATTATTTAGCCTGGTGTTTTGTGGAGAGACTTAAAACTGATTCATTTTCTTACTAGGACAATTAGGGTTTCTATTTTTGTTTTAAGACAATATTGTAAATTATATTTAAGGTGAATTTCTTTGTTTCACCTGCATTTTCAAATGTATTGACTTAAAATTATTCATAATGCTCTTTTGCTTTGTTTTAATCTCTCTTGAATTTGGAATTATGTTCTCTTTTTCAGTCCTAATGAATGACTAATTGGTAGTTTTCCTCTTTTAAGTTTTGATCAATATTGCAAAAGCTTGGCAAATTTAGTAGTTTTACCAAAGCCAAATATGGATTGATTATGCTCTCTAATGTAATTAAAATTTTTTTCTTTACTTATCTGATTTCTTCTAATATGTATTAATTCTTCATTCTTTTTATTTTCAAATATCTTATGTGTCTTATTAATCTTTAGCTTTCTTTTCCAAAATTAATCTTTAAGTGTCAAATTTTCTTGAGTACTGATTTGCTATATCCAATAGGTTAAAAGAAATATTTTCACTATTGTAAATACAGTTCTAATTATTTTCTAGCTTCTTTTATTATTTCCTCTTTCACCCATGAATTACTGAGAGCTTTATTTTAAAATTTTAAGTATATTGTTTTTAACATATTGTTATTGATTTCTGAGTTGCATTATAGTCCATAACATATGTGCTTTGTGATATAGACTCTAAGTGTACTGAGATTCATTTTTGTGGTCTAGCAAATTCTCAATTTTTAAAAGTGTTCTATGTACTTAAAGAAAAAAAATATTCTCCATTTGTTGGCTGTAGTGGTTCTACATGCTAATTAAGTCAAGACAGTTGGTTGTGGTTTTTAAAACTCTTCCCCAGTCTTTTCAATTTCATTAGTCTACTTAATCTATTTGGTATATTTATTGATTTATCCTTGAAGTCTACAAGTTTTTGCTTTTTGAACTTTCAGTTTATATTATTAAGTTCACAAAGATTTTAGAATTTTATCTTCCTGTGAATTGAAACTTTGTAATATATATAACTCTATTGTTTAATAAAACTTTCACCACAAAGTCAATTTTATCTGATACTGATACGGCTATACTAGATTCTGAGGCTAATATTTTATACTATTGTTTTGTTTTCTTGTTCCTTCATTTTACTTGCCTTTATATTTTATGTTTATATCCTATATACCAATAGTATTATAATTTTTATAATATAATCAATGCTTAAATAGCTTTATTACTCAACTTGGCACATTACTCAATTTTCCTTTCCTCATTGTTTTATTATTATTATTTTTATCCTGGACATTTTTTCTTGACCATTTCCCTTCTTTTTTAAGTAGATGTCTTAGAACTCCCTTTTGTGAACTAGTTACAGTAAACTCTCTCTTCTGGGGGGTCCTGAAAATATCTATATTTCTTCTTTTTTTTAAAAAAATCTATATTTGAAGCTTATTATTGAAAGAGGGTTCACCAAATACAAAACTTTAGTTTGACAATTTGTTTTATATCTTGATATAGAATTTTCTAAATTTTGTTATAGCTATTGAGAAATTAGCTATCAATCTAATTACATTTATTTTATGTTAACTTTGTCATGTTCAAAGGTTTTTGATACTTCCTCTTTGTCTTTTTTATTTTGTGTTTTCACTATGATATGATTTCGGGTGGATCTCTTTGAAATCTCCCCTGCTTAGGTTTCATTCAGGTACCTGAATTTGCAAATGACACCACTCTTCCTTCAAGTTTTTGAAAATTCTCAACTATGATTTCTTTCTCTTCTCTCCTCCTGGCACTCCAAGATGTCTTACAGTAGACGTCCTCATTCTTCCTTCACATTTCCTATCTGTTTAGCTTTTTGTTGCCCGCTTTGTAATTTTGTTAGATCCATTTCTCAGTTTGTTCCCAGCTCTTTGTAGTCTGTGTTAAGCCATAACATTGCTTCTCTTTTTATATTTGTGTCTCATAGTTCTATTTGGTTTGTTTCTTTTCAAACCTATCAATTTTGATGGATTCTTCTTCCTTTATCATGCATTTAATCCTCTTCTTTATGTATTTGTACACATCAAAACTATTTTTTTATATTTAGTATGGATAATTCTAATATCTTCTTTCTATTTGGGCAGATAGCCTTGTTCTTTTATTAATGATTTTATTTACTCATTAAAAATTTTTTTAAAAGATTTTATTTATTTATTTTAGAGAGAGAAAGTGGGTTGGAGAGAGAGCATGAGCTGAGAGAGCAGTAGAGGGAGAAGCAGACAGAGTCAAACCTGTGTGAATACAGATTTATAATCTCAGTGGGTAAATTCTCTTTTCTTTGTTACCACAAAACCCAGAGTAAAATTCATGTTTTGCTCTTGTCTCCACTACGGCCCCTTTGAGTGCCTATTTTCTGTTTATCCCTGAGTGAGTTGTGTTCCAAGCCTTCCAGTGTCTTCCGTGTTCTCCAATCAGACGTGCCAGGCTTTCTCTCTCGTCCTCGGTGCACTTTGTTCCATCCCAGCTTTCTTCTCCCAGAGATGGGAAGACGATTCCAGGCCTAATACAGTTCCAACGCTCAAAGTATATTCTGATTGTTTCTAACCTTAGTGAATTTCCTTTACTTTGCCTCCAGGTTTTTAATTTTTTAAAATAAATATGTTGTACCAGGGTGTATTTTTCTTTATATCTTTTCTGCTGTTATTGTTAGAAATGGAAGATGCAGATGTCCTTGAAACATAAATCAGATGTCACTCTCCTGCTGAAAACACTCCATTGTGACCTATCACTTTTAGAATTTAATTTAAAACATTTCCATGGCCTGTATGCATTGATATGGATGGGCCTCTGGCTACTTTTCCGCCCCATTTCCTAAGACTTTCACCCCTGTTCCCTACTTTAGACCCATAGGACTCTGATTTTCCTCTAACATACTAAATTCAAACCAGCCTTGTGGCATTTTAATCTGTTTTTCTCTTGAGTTTGAATGCTTTCCATCCAAATCATGCCTTGGTTCCTGAGTTGATTCAGACATATATTCAGTGTGTAAATATCATCTCATAGAGGTTTCCTCATCTATCCAATATAACATAGCATCCTCTTCCTTCATCTGCTTTTGTCTTCTTCATTGTACTTCTCTCCCCCTGACATTCACATACATATGACATTTACACATATGTGTAAATACATGTGACATTATATATTATATTACACATATATGTAACATATATGTACATATATATACACGTGTGTGTGTGTGTGTATAATTTCTTAGTGAATTTTCTGTTTCCTGTTAGAGTTTAAGATCTGTGGAGGCAATACTGAATTCCTAGTATCAGTTCCTGGCCCAAAGTCATCACTGAGTAAGTATTCATTGAATTAATTAGCTGGTGCCTTCAATTCTGTTAGTTTTATCTTTTGTGGATTCCTTGTATCTTGCATCAAATTTATATAAATAGTGTTCTGTAGTTTCTCCTATTTATGTTCTATGAATTTTATTTAGCCACCATTTATTGAGCTCTAAATGTAAGTTAAATATGCACATGTACTATTTCATTTAATCGGAAAAACAATCCCGAGAGGCAGATTACTATTCTTTTTTTCACAGGCGAGGAATCTAAAGTGCAGGGGAATGAATAAAGTCCCTGGGTCATGCACAGCCTTTCTGAATTAAAATAAGAATCAGTACCAGTCTCAGTTATATTTGTCTCACCCAAAACTACACTCTTTACCAAATCAATGCAATTTATGATACCCCTACATTTAGTGATCAATTCATACAAATGAAAAAACTGGTGAAATCCAAATGAGGTCTGGAGTTTTGTTAATTTCCCCCCACACAAAAAAACAGCCACTGATAGAGGCAACAACATTGAGGAATCTCAAATTATGCTAAGTGAAAAAAGACAGATGAAAAAGACTGCATAACAAATGTTTCTATTTGCATGGAATTCTAAAACAAGCAAAACTGTTCTACAACAGCAGAAAGCACATCCAGGGTTGCCTGAGCCTAGCAGGTGGAATGAGTGGGCAGCAAACAGGCCTGAGGACATGATTTGGTGAGAGGGAATGCTCTCTATCTTCTTATGATGGTCACCCAGCTGTCCACATTTTCAAAACTCCTAGAAATATATATTAAAACAAAGATGAAATGTGACATGCAAATTATACCTCAATAAAGTTGATTTAAAAATAAAAAGAAATACTTAGACCCAAATATTCCAAAATCGTGGAAACATCTTCTTGAGTTATTAAAGCCAACATTTTATATATTATAAATATCAGATCTTGGAAAACAACAGAGTGGAGTCAGGAGTCCTGATGTCATCATTGAGTGCGTGTTCAGCAGTTCTCCTAGTTCCTGTGGCTTCAATAGTATGATCTACAAAATGAAATGGTTGTCTCACAGTTTCAAAAGTTCTGTTGGCTCTGCAGTATTTAGAAACAGTTCTGTTAGAAGTTATGTCGTTTGGTACTCTGAGTATGTCTGGAGAATTATTTGATTCCTGATTTCCATTCCATAATTAATCAAGCAACATTAGTCATTTCACTCTCCAAAGACAAGAACAGAAGTAGGAACACCTGGTGGTGCCTGTAATCTAGGGTTTAGTCTAGTTGGACTAAACTCGTGTTTAGTGTATCCTTTGTGTGAAGACTTTCAAGTGTGGAGTGCACTAAATGCATTATGGTAGGCACTACATGAAGATAATAAAAGAATTGGCTATCCTTTAGATAACTATAGTATCATTTTAATTATACTCATATCTCCAAAAGTCATGCAGATATGGTAAACAGTTGTCAGTAAGGAAGCAAGTATGTGTGTCTAGAATTAGACCCTTAAGTTCAGGAGGGTCTACAAGTCACCTACTACAGTCTTTGTACACTTTCCTGTGCTGGGCAGGGGGAAAGGAGAAGAAATTTATCATCCATGACTTCCATATAATGAGCAGGGGAGAGAGGACATATTTCTAATATGTCATATTGGAAGAGGTATAATAGTAGATGTAGAAGAAAAGTCCTGTGGGAGTATAGGGAGGGAAAATAATTCTGAGTCGGACATCTGGGAAACTTTCTAAAATATCCATTATTTACACTGGACCTTCAGGAATGAGGAAAGTTTTTAGAATTAACTATGAAGGGAGGAAGGTTATTTCAGCAATGGCGCTGGTCTTGAGGTTGGGTCGCCTCTTGGGAGAGTCTCCAGAGGGACTAAACCGATGAGTTTGCATAAACAAGCCCAGGATCTCTGACAAGAAATCTTATGTGAATTTAGTCTATAGGTCTTGTACAAACATTTTGATTTTAGTTCTAAGATATATTGAACGTCTCTGTAAAAGTGAACCGCATTTCCTAATTCAAACTCCTTTATATTGTAAGGAGTAATGAATTTATTTCAGCAGCAACACGCAGCTGCACGACCTCATTTGGAGATATTTGCAGCTATATTCATCCTTAGTGACACGATTGCTTTGTACGTGTTTAGGTTTCTAGTCTGCAGCAATTTGGGAGAACCATCGTGAAACTGTCAGCATTCCTTGAGACGGGTGATTAGAATGAAACCTTTCAAAGGTGTGCATTGAATTGGAGTTTAGCATGAGAAAAGGGGAAGAGGCAAGGATTGATATTTTTTGTTGTAATTTGCATCGAAGCCTTATTTATATCACTGATAAATTTTAAAATGATTTTCGTTTTTGATAGAGTCCCCTCTCATCCTTCGGCTCCCGTCCTTCTGAGAGGTCTGGCAATGGAACTGTGTCACGTAGCAGTTCTTAATCACTCTTGCAGTTTTAGCTCATGGTCACTGTGTGTATTTTTCTGAAGCAATCCTCCTGGTAGGCAATCCCTGGGCAGTGTAATGAGGTGAAAATGTGTCTGCTTTCAGGTGAGGCACACCCAAATTCAACACTCAGTCCTCTGGTTTCCTGGCTCTGTTCCAGGTAGTCATATAATTTCCATTTGCATATGAATAAAAGGAGGCTAATAATTCATCAGCTGCACACAGTTGTGAGATTTGATTGTGCAGGTTAATGTGAGCAATCGAACAGTGTTTCTGATTCGTGGCAGAATGCCATCGGCTCCCCATGGCGTTGTCCTTCTCATGCCTGTTCCTACAGATACACAGCGGCCCTTTGCCTCTGTGTAGCTTTGGTCACTGAGCCTTTTCATGTTCCTTGAAAATGCTGTTAGCCCCCACCCCCAAATCCCAGAAGATATTGCAAATACCCATCTTCCTGAAACTCTACTCTTTCTTCACAGCGCTTGCCTCCGTTGGCAGTTTCTATTTATTGGTGTGATTATAGGTTTGCAAACTGTGAGGGTGAGAATCGAGTCTGTCTTCCTCTCCATCACGTATCAAGTCTCTACGTCTTGCCTGGCACTTAGGAGTATCAGAAAATAATCGTTGAATTTATAATCGAACGAAGTGGAAAAACAGAGCCCTCAAATCCTAATGGAAGACACTTCGAAACCAGTGTGGAGAACATCAGCATTGCTGAATAGATAGGATATTGGAGTCAGATAAAGCTGAGTTCTCTGACACTGAATTAACCAAGTTGCCTTTAAAAGAACTTGACCTTTTTGAAGCTCATTTTCTACATGAGGGCTAAAATATTCACCATAAGATTTTTCTTTCTGTTTCTTCTTTTTTTTTTTTCATACTAAGTAGGATAATGTAAAGGGACGCACTGGCATACTGTGCCACATGGTAGACACTATTAAGGGATAGCTTTAGATAACAGACAACAATAACAACCATAATGGTAATAATAATACCATAATCTAAATAAAATTCTAGATTGAATATAAAAATCTCATTCTAGGGGCACCTGGATGGCTCAGTGGGTTAAAGCCTCTGCTTTTGGCTCGGATCATGATCCGGGGTCTTGGGATCAAGCCCCACATCTGGCTCTCTGCTCAGCAGGGAGCCTGCTTCCTCCCCGTCCACCACCTACTTGTGATCTCTGTCTGTCAAATAAATAAATAAAATCTTTAAAAAAAAATCTCATTCTATATCGAAGTTAATGAAACCTGTAAATAATCACTAAAATTCAATATAGGACAATGATATTTTTACTTGACTAATTCAAGAAAATGCAGCCCAAAAAATATGCTTTGAAGAAACCAACACTCAAAAGGCTTCAGTAGTCAAGAGAATATGATATTTGAAACAGAGTGGGATAGAGTATTTAAAGAATAGAACTAAGTTATTAGGTTATGATGAAAGATCCAAGCATTAACTCCATTTAACTAAAGATGCCTCTGAGAAATGGAAAGACAAATTGCACAGGTATTTGAGAGCAGAAGACAGACCTGCTCACTCCCGAAATGACCCTGCTTCTTAAAGGTTTTTGAAGCCTCATGGGCTTTGACAAGATTAATCTAGTGGATGCTTTTGTCTCTCTATTGGAATCTTTTGGACAAGAAGGAGCTATTGATCAATTTTCTCCCTCTGCCAACTTTTATCATCATCTCTGTCAGGTAGACAGATGTAGCTGACAAAGAAGCCCTTTGAGATAGCTCATGAATAAGCCCATGAGAATTTTTAATAACAGAAAGGCTGTGGGCCAGGTAAGTTATTACCAGCAGAAGGCATAACTCAAAGTCTATGTGGGAAATCCTTGGTCATGAGGTGGCTTTGAGTTAGCCACACAGTGGGAGAGAATACGCATATAACTCAAGTTAGTTGCTAACTCCGTAAGGAGAAAGAAGTACTCATTGCAGAGAATGTGCAGACCAGAGAACACTTTGATATTCTTTGGTATGCATCGTAGCTTACAATCTTTCAGTGGTAGAGGAGACACTTTAGAGTTTATTGTATACATTAATTTGATTGCACAATGATATATTTGTTAGACAAATTACTACAGGTCTAATTAAAAGGCAGTCTTAAAGCTACCTGATTACTGATTTACACTACATTTATTCGATTCCAATGTATTTGTGGAGATAAATTAGATGTAATTTCTAGGTAATAAAACTTAAGTGGTGTAAAATCTCAAGGTTACTAGATCAAAAATAAATGGAGAAACTCAACCACATACCAAATAATGGGAGCCACTGAATGAGGTCCTGTGTATTAGAACATAAGCAATATAGTATAGTTAAGGGGCTGTTTTTAATCTTTTGTAGTTGTTGTTGCTGACTTGTGGAGTCTACACACATCCTCCAGTTGGAGGCCTCAGTTTCTTCATCTGACAATGAGTTGTTTGGGTTTACCCTCTAGAGTTGTTTTATGAAGCAAATAAGATAGGGAGGTGTTCTGTGTTTTCAGTAATGAATAATGACAGAAAATGAAGGTGTTCTTTTTTTTTTTTAAGATTTTATTTATTTATTTGACAGAGAGAGACTGAGAAAGAGAGAAAGAGCACAAGCAGGCAGAGTGGCATGCAGAGGATGAAAGAGAAGCAGACTCCCCACTGAGCATCCCTGAGATCATCACCTGAGCTGAAGGTAGATGCTTAACTGACTGAGCCACCCAGGTGTCCCAAAGGTATTTCTTCTGATGAAGTTGTGTTCCCTAGGCCATCCCAAGCCAAAAAGTTTTGGTTTCCATATCCTAGAACAGTCCAGGACTCCAGAATGTGTGTACAACTGTGTTGTTTATGCTATTGGAGACAGCCTGTAAGTACTTGCATTATCATTTGTCACAATACCAATGAACATCTGGCCAAAACACATATTTATTAATTCTAGGCTAATAATGAAAAAAAAAAGTTAGTTTTAAAATAACCCACTATTTATATATTGGAAAACATAAATTATTTTCCAGTAATTCCAAATCCAGTGATCTTTGAATTATGATATTAAATTTTTTTTTAAGTTAAAAAGACTGTGATGGACAGAAATATCTGTTGGTATTGATAATTGTTCCTTCATTTTGATTCATTAATGATGACTCATTAATGATGATTACTGATTTTTTTTTAATTGGTAGGTTTGAACTAATCTCCCCGCACATAGACAGATTTTTAGAATCTTGTGTTGGCTCCTGAGAGAAATAGCTTTTCACCTGAGAGGGTGAAATGGAATGGAGGGAACTGAATTAGAAGGTAGGTGGTGAATCTGTTGTGGGTTCTAGTAACGAGCTCATTTTAGGGAACAGCCTTCTATCCTTAGAAAAGTGTGTGTGTGTGTGTGTGTGTGTGTGTGTGTGTGTGTGTATGTGTATGTGTAACCTAAGGTGTTTATAGAGGTTTTTATTTTCTCATCTTGTCCTACCTGCAGTGCTGGGAACCCTGGGTGTATGGGAAGCCCCATGCTCACTGATTTTGCCATCTGGTGTTTGAGGAAAAAGTGACTTTCCTTATCTTTTATTAAAGATGTCTTTTTATCCTCATTTGTCTTTCCCACCAGAACCTCCAGGCTAATTACATGCATGAAAGAAGATTCTCCCTCTGTCTGTGATTAATTTTTTTTTTTTTTTTTGTCTCTAGTAAGTTATGCTCCTTGAGTTGCTCTGTAATCCGTGGTAAGCACCTGCCTCTTAATATATTTACTTCTTCTAAAAAACTGGCACTTCTACTTTTTACACATCAAGTGTCTCCTTAAAAGAATTATTTCCACTTATCCTCACATTTTTATTAACAGCCCTTGCTTTGTTTCAATGGTCAGTTTGTCCTTTCCTCTAGGATGGTCCTGTCTGGGGATGCATATTAGCACATTCACAAAATGTAGCTTAAGGTAGAAGCCCAGGTAAACGGCAGCACTGAAAGTGTCTAAGATCCTATTTTGTTTATTATACTTTCCAAAGTTAGATTACAAGGTTTTCCTTTTGAAAACATGATCAGTAAAATTATTCAAGATGCAGTGTTATGCAGTTAGTAACTTGAGAATCCAGTCCTGGGATTTGAAGCAAGTCATAACTGTATTTCTGTGCTCACTGTAATAGCCCCACAGTTGTGAGTCATCTCTGGGTCATAGTTTCTTCATTAATAAATTTAATACTGGAACTCAATAATCCCTAATATCTCTTCTAGTTCTCAGAGAGGAGATAATTGGATTAATGTTTTGAGTTTATTACTTATTTTTGTTTCTATGGAAGATTTTTTAGTAAAGACCTAAATGAATATTTCTCAACTAAGATTGTAGTTTTACCCATAGTTTTCATATACAATACAAAGATAAGACCTAATGCTAATTAATGACCAATGCATGGAAAATGAATGGATAAATGAATTAATTTTTTTGGATCAAAATGGCAAATTTGTTTAAAATACTCATTTAAGGTGTTCTTTTTTCATCATAACTGTATGGAAATTCTTCTGGCTGAACTTGGCTTGAAGGACGAGAAGGATAATGGCAGTCAACATGTAATACATGAGCTATTTTAATTTGCTCTTGGCTAATATGAATATTTCTAAATGGGGAAATAAAGTCCGTTTTAGAGGATCTTCTGTGCTTTGGCTCACAGCTGACATCTGGCCTCGACCATCGTCTACATGTTTGCAGCATGCTCCATTTTGTACCTCCTCTTATCCTACATGACATAGAAGCACGATATAGAAGATGAATGAACATAATACTAGAAACTAAGAGACTTAGTCCTGACTATGCCAACCACG
Organism: Meles meles; assembly: GCF_922984935.1. Classification (NCBI taxonomy): domain Eukaryota; kingdom Metazoa; phylum Chordata; class Mammalia; order Carnivora; family Mustelidae; genus Meles; species Meles meles. The sequence goes on from NC_060070.1 coordinate 35,510,858, forward strand.
GACTATGTGACCTTGAGAAACTCTCTTGATTTCTCTGAACTCTTATTTATAAAATGAAGGGAAGGAACTGGATGAGGTGGTTGAGATTTTTCCTTGGCTTTATGAAGCAATGAGTATCTATTTCTGTTTTAATGTGACCATTTGGTATTTTATATTATTCATTCATTTTTTCTCTTTACTCAAATGCTCCATGATAACTTTTGAAGGTTCCTTTGTGAAATATATTTGGCATCAGTGTGTTCCCTAAATGAATCAAGATTCTCCTTAAACTTTATTAATAGTGAAGATTCCGTTCTTGACTTTAAATTGAACTGATGAGGGGTGCCTGGGTGGCTCAGTGGGTTAAAGCCTCTGCCTTTGGCTCAGGTCGTGATCCCGAGGTCCTGGGATGGTGCCTCGCATTGGGCTCTCTGCTCAGCAGGGAGCCTGCTTCTGCCTCTCTCTGTGCCTACTTGTGATCTCTGTCTGTCAGGTAAATAAATAAAATCTATAAAAAATAATAAATTGAACTGATGAGTGTTTTCTAAGTTATTTGTATACTCAAGTTAGGTTTTCGGTTCATATTAACAATTATTTGTGAATGGTAGCTTTGTGTCAAACACTAATAGATAAATACTGATGTTAACAATAGTTTAGAGTCTTTACATTCACCCTCATAGGTCAACTTCTTCCAAGTACTGGAAGCAACCATTTTTGTTTAACATTATATTTCTAACAAAGGCAAATTTAATAATGTTGATAACCAAAACTTAAATTTCATGATGCAATGAAAAAACAATCCATAGTTGATATGGTAGTGTTAAAGTAGCTAGTTAGCTCCGATGGGTTTGATTTGCCTAGAAATCCCTCTACAGAGGTTAATGATAAATGTAATAGATATGCTATTGTGCCAGATACTATAAACATCGATTCTAAAGCTATCCTGTCAGGGAAGTACTGAACATTTCTGAATTTACAAATGGGAAGATTTAAGAAACCTGTATGAAGCTGCAGAAGGATCCATGGACTTCTAACGCATTATGGGGTGGCAGCATGTTGAGATGGATAACCTTGCAGGACAGTTAAAGTGATGTGAATATGTGTTTCTGTATTGCAAATTTGGTTTCAGGTGATTGGCAAATATAAAAATATTTCTGTTTCTGAGTGATTTTTTTCCTAGTGTGCATACATGTTTGAAACATGCAGAAACAAGCATTCATATAGTTAAAGAGAAAATTTTAGCAATATGTAGAAGTTACAGTTTCCAGAAACACTGTTTTCTCCAAAGTTAAGCTATTTGGTGCTGCTGCTGTGAGGGCAGATGAAGAAGCTGGGAAGATATTTCTCTCATTTGGAGAGAGAGAGAGAGAGACGAAGAGAGTCAGAGACAGAGTCAGAGAGGGGGACAGAGACAGGGAGACAAGAGAAAGAGATGAAAAAGAGATGTTAGAGAAATGAGAACAAAGCTGCATCTTCGGACTCTATTTTGGTCAAACAATATTCTGTTGGAAACCACTAAATTTGAAGATCTATGTTTCCAAGAAGGATTAATTGACCAAGACACTGGGTGAAAATTTGCAAATTTCTGGGATATTTAATTGTGCAAAGAGTTTTATTGTTAGTGATTTAATTACTTTTTCATATGCCTTATTATTTTTTGTTCACAAAACAGAATGCAGCCATCACAGCAGAAACTTCTTTAGTCGCAATCTCTTTGTTGCATTCATATTCATGGCCACTTAGCTCAGCTGATAAATGTCACGGTGATGAGATCATCCTCTATTTCAGGGCTTCACACTGTGCTGTGGCTGGAGCCTGCACTTCAGATCCCTGATGAGACTAGAAAAAAAAAAGAAAAATATAGAGGAATTAGTGCAAATTAGTCGTCCTTAACATAAAACTTTTGTCAAAGAATTAATTATTGTATGGAGAGAGAACTACTTTTAGATCAAGTAGAGTGCCTTTTTTTTTCTATTAAAACAACTGTAACAGAAATATTAAAAATTTTTAAATCACCAATATTGTCCCCATCATAACAAAACTGTTTTGACACATTACATCCAGACCTTGTTGTCTTTCTCCTTAATAAATATATATTTAAAAATAGATGCAATTATAACATATACATAGTATTGACATCTGTGTTTTCACTTGTTTTTTTTTAATCTTATGAGGCATTTGTTTCATCACGTATCAGCAACATGATTTATGAAACCTCTTCTACTGTTTGGTATTAGAATTGCTTCCATTTTTTCCTATGCTGCATAATGAAGAAAACATTTTGGCCAAGATAGTTCTTTCTCTGTGAAATCACTTTCTTAGAACACACAATAACAGCAAAGATTATTGGATAAATATTTCTTTATAAATAAATAAAACCATGACAGCTGATATATACTACCATATTGTTTTCCATAATGGGTGAAAAGTTTAGAATTCCACCCACAGTACATAAATACACTTGTCTCATCACAAGTTTGTCAGCATTTATTCTGTCTTTTTATTTTCAAAATTGGTGAGAGGCACAAAACAATATTTTCATATTGCTTTTGTTTGCATCTCTTTCTAAATGCTGGACATTTTCCTGTGGAAACTGGGGACATGGTTTTTTAAGCTTTTAAAAAATAGGCTTTTGAGACATAACTGGCATCCAATAAGCTGCATACATTTACAGTCTATAACTTTGTAAGTTTTGACTTATAGCCATCACTGCAATCAAGAAAAAGAACATTCCCTCTTCAAATTCCTGAAAGAATTTGTGTAGAATTGGCCTTATATTTTCCTTAAGTATTTGGCAGAATTTACCAATAAGCCTAATCTAAGTCTGGAGATTTACCAATAAGCCTAATGTAGGTCTGGAGATTTCTTTCTGGGAGGGTTTGTAACTACAGAGTCAATTTTTGAAGACAATTATTAGGCTATTTCCTTTTTTTGAATGATTTGTGTTTGTTCGTGCCTTTTAAAAAATCGGCACATTTCATACAATTGTCAGATTTCTTGGCGTATGGTATGGTTATTCCTAAGCTTCTCTTATTAACCTCCTAGTGCCCGCAGATGGGTCGTCATGCAACTCCTCTTCTATCTGATGTTGGTAACTTAAGTCTTTTTTTCCAGTCAGGCCAGATATTTTTCCATTTTATTAATCATCTCCAAGGACCAGTTTTTGATTTCATTGATTTTCTGTATGAATTTTCTATTTTTTTAAATTTCTGCCCTTAGCTTTATTATCAACTTTCTTCTATTTAGTTTAGATTTAACTTTTGGTATGATGTCAGATATTGTATACTTTATCTTGTTGGGCAATGACATTTTTTAATTCTAACCAAGGTCTTGAGCTTTGTTTTGGACACAGCTGCTTAGAAACAGTTTGATTCTGTCAAGCCTCGCTTTCGAGCTGTGTTAGAATCAGAGAAAACTTTAATGGAGGACTAATTTCCCCCTACTGAGACACTACATTCTGAGCACTCTACCCCAAATCTTGTGAATTTCAAAGTTTTTCTGTTCTCTGGAGCAGGCAGGCCGAGGAACGTAAACTAGTCCCAGCTTTGTATTATTTCTAAGGATTGTTCCTCTAATCCTTTCAGGTTGTTTTCTCAGGTAATTTCCTCACATAAATGTTTTGATCCACACTCTGCTGAATATTTACGGGGGTCTCTGTGTAGATCCTTGGATCTCTTGGTCTCTCTGTCTCTGTCTCTCTGTGTCTCTTTCCCCAGCTCCCTCCTATTTGGTGCTCTGTCCTCTCTCTGTCCTCAACCCAGGCACTTTTGTATCATCCTTGCTGACTTTTCAGAAGTGGTTTTGCTTGCTTTACATCTCTGACTAATCTCCTTATTTGCCTATTTATTTTTATGTAATGGATGTTGTATCAGAAAAATAACTTATAGAAATAATTGACAGCTCAGGATAACTATCTTCCTTTTTTTTTTTTAAGATTTTTAAAAAAATTTATTTATTTGACAGACAGAGATCACAAGTAGGCAGAGAGGCAGGCAGAGAGGGGAAGCAGGCTCCCCACTGAGCAGAGAGCTCCACCCAGGGCTGGATCCCAGGACCCTGAGGTCATGACCTAAGGCAGAAGCCTAACCCACTGAGCCACACAGGCACCCCAACTACCTTCCTTTAAAGAAGACTTTTATTGCTTCTGCATCAGTCTGAATAACTTGACACTGAGATTTGGGTTTAAAGTCTTCTGGTCTGCACAGAGTACCGGACTGTAGCCTGGGCAAGAACTTCATTCCTGGGTTCCTCCTTTCCTTTTAATCCTGAAATGTGGTTCTTTGGATCCCAACCCAAAGCGGACCATGAGTTTAGCAGGATTACACACTTCACAGGTCCTGGAGGCAGATACATGTCATCCAAGACCTATAATGATGTTAAAAATGCAAAAAATAAAAAGTAGTTCAGCTTCTGATGGTGACCAGTTTATGATTGGATAATGCCCCTGGCCAAATGCTCCACATCCAATGCCTTGTTAAAATATTGGGGTCCCACCTTTTCCAGTGTCATTTTAATTCCTTACTGCCCACCTACTTGTTACATTTGGGAAGATGATTTTTATATTTCATCCATCTTTATAGTTATGTTTAACAGAAGAGTTTTTCTGAAATATTTAGTCCACTGACAATATGTTTCCCTTTAAATGTTAAGAAGCAGTGTTTTGCAGCACAACAGTCACTGTCCTAAGTGTTAAATTCAGTATTACTTTAGGTCTTTTAAATTCTCATATCACTAAATACAACATCCAAAAAATTATGACAATTAAAACTCTCTCCAGCTGTGACCAAATGTCCCCTGGGGGGCAAAGCTACTGTGGGTGCAGAGCCACTGCTTACCAAACCTGGATGAGCGCTTGCAGGCCACCCACCTCCCCTCCCTGGTCCATGCTCCCAACCATCATGCTCCTAACCATCATGCTGTATGGTCTGCCTGGAGGCCTGGGGCCCCACCCCAGTTTCTACAAACCCCCAGTGTCTCACTGCTTGTTCTTTCCTCACAGACACGACGCTCCAATTAAACAACTCTTTTTTCTTCTCTGTCCTTCTGCTTCTCATGGGAAAGACCTTCTGTTCCTTTATTCAGCATGTACTCCCTTCTCTTCTGAGTACCTGTCCTGTCCAGTATAAATGCTGTTCCTTTTCTGGAGCCTTTCTTTATCTTCTCCCGTGCATTTATCTCCACTTTGAATGTGGTTTCTCCCCTGCAGGTAGGAGCTGGATCAGTCGGAGGATACATCATGAAAACTATGAGGAAAGAATGTGTGTCTTATTCATCTATTGTATTCTAGAAACAAAGGACAGTTCCCTGCCCATGGTAGGCACTAAGTAAATGTTTGTTGACTGAATACATCGCTGTTTTGTAAGAGATAGTGATTGTCTTTCATGCATTGATTCTAGGAAGAAACTATGTCCTTACCTTCTGTTTTGAAATCATCATAAATTTATTATCAAAGAATTTAAGTAAATGATACCCTGCCCAAGTTCCTGCTTCTTTGAACATATGAATTCTTAGAACGTTATGTCCCATGCATGGACTACTAGGTAACATTTACTTCCATTTATTTGTCTGATAATAAGCTGCTTTTTTTTTCTTTACTGTTGATTTTTTAAAAAATAATTTGAGGGCTTTGATTGTAGGCCAGCCATTCAATTTTGTCTGTCCTTGTCAACAGTTTCATTAATTTTAGAATCCATAAGAAGAGAATTCTATAACCAATTGAAATTAAACTGAAAATAAACTTAATTTTTGTTCAGTTTTCTTTATGGTTCAGTTGTTCCTTGTGTATTATTTCATTAACCCAGAGTAAAATCAAGTTAGAGCAACATTTTCCAAAGAATGTTCTACCAACGCTTTTAGGAGACCCATAGAATAAAATGTTGACGGTTATATAAACTTTATGGTGTATCCTGCTCTGGGGAATTCATAATTCACAGTAACAAATTAAAAGTAGTAAGAAAGCCTACAACAGAAATTAGTCAGTCATTGGCTCAACCTCATTTAACCTATTTCTGAGCAATAGACCTTAGTGGTTAAGCACTGAGGCCCTGGTGCTAGTTGGCCTGGCCTCAGATGCTAAATCTACCACTTTCTAACTTTGTAAATGTGGATGAGTGTCCCATTTCTGTGCCTGGGAAAAAGGAGGTAATGATGGAGCTGTAGGGTGTTGTAAGGATTAAATAATACATGTGAAGTTCATGTAACTCTTGAACAATAAGGGCTTGAACTACAGGAGTCCACATATACATGGGTTTTTTTACAGTACAGTCCTGTAACTGTAATGTCTCTCCTTATGATTTTCTTAAGAACATTTTCTTTTCTCTGGCATACTTTATTGTAAGAATATGGTACATAGTTTTTATGCAAAATAAGTTAATCAATTATTTTATGTTATTGGTGAGGCTTCCAGTCAGCAGCTGTTAAGTTTTTAGTGAGTCAAAAGTTATATGGAGTTTTGATTGTATGGGTGGGTCTTGGGGCGGTCAGTGCCCCTAACATCCACATTGCTCAAGAGTCAACTGTTACTTGAAATATTGTCTGGATTATTGAAAACTCTCAATGTACATTTACTATTATCTTCATTTAATTAATTATTAATCCTCATTATCATTTGTTAATAATTTTAACTAATAATTACATTGTAATTATTAGGAAACATTAATCGACCTAATTGATATAGTTAATATATTTAATAATAAGTTACTGACAATTGTTTATTATTAATATTATTATTATCATATAAATCCTGACCACAGGACTTGTTTTGGAGTAAGAACTATTGGGATCACTATGAAATTTGTTAGAGATTTTGGTGGACTGTTACAGAGATTTTTGATATAACAGCCTTTTTAGGGAAGTCTGCCCAGATGGATTAGTTTTTATCTCTGAGCACTCACCTGCAGAGGGGATAGCTAATCCAAGTAGGAAACAGCCAGTGAATGCCTGTATACACTTTAATCCAAATTGTAAACCTTGGCTGGAGGAGTTTTCTTTTCCCTCCAGGTATACTGAGGTGCCCTATGACCTTATCTGCCCAGAGAGAAGAATAAAGCATGAAGACAAGAGAAAGAAAATGACTTCCCCTCACTCTCTCACATAAGACACATACACATCCACACAGATGAACATACAGAAATAGAGACCCGCCCATCATGACCAATATACCAGGCAGCCATACTCACCGAAGACAAACTCACATCCGGGGCGCTGTTGGAAGTTCCCGCAGGCTTTCCCGTTCCTCGTCCCACTCTCAAGATACTTGGCACTGTAAGTTCTCTAAACCACACTTCAGAATGCTTTCGTTATGTTTTCCTTTGGCTTACTTTAGCTCCTGTTGATTTATCTTATTACCATTTTCTCCAGAAATACCTCAATTTTAATAAAAATACCTCAAATTTTATTGCAACAAAAAAACTTGGTAAAATCTCAAATTCTTCTCATATTTTAAAAGTATCAGTCAATAAATCAATACAAACTTTGGATTTATTTTAACTATATTTGACAAATAGCTATGAGCTTAAGAAAACTTACTCTTTATTTAGAGCCTTAGAAACATGAGATATATATGCACCATGTTTAAAAGTTGGAAGTCAGAAAATAGCTTTAATATTAAAGTCAAGATAGGGTCAACAGAGATTATTAATACGCTAGCTTAATCTATTTTAATGAAATGGAGAATTTTGTATTTTGCATTTAAATTTAATAACTAGGTCATAATAATACTGGCTCATAAGGAATTGGTTAGAAAATTTTAACTGAAACAAATGAAATACTAGGACTGGCAAATTTTATGAGTTAAGAAAGTGAATTATTAATTAATATAATAATTATTGTGAATTAATATAATAATTAATTATTATGAATTATTTCCAAACTGGAAATAATTTTGCCATCAGTTTATAGTGGCTATAAGGAGAGTACCCATTATGAAATCACCTAGTATATAGACTCCACAGCTGATTAATTGCAAAAAGCTGTATGAAGTTTTCTGAAGAATCCAGGTGAAATAAATACTGTAACATAAAATCAGTGGCTACTGTTACTGTCTGCATATTTCATAAAGGCTTCTGTCTGCATATTTCACATGATTAAGTTACCACTGAGGATTTAGGATGCTAAAATGAATTTTAAATTTCCTACTGATTGAAAATTATATCATTATGGTTTCATTCAGTGGAAATTCTAAACATTGATTCTACAGTTTTCAAAGTATTGGTTAAGGGTACATTAGTATTTTTATTTCTAGATCTGATTGAAGATATAATCTTATGACTGACCATTTTAGAAATAGATTTGGACAACCACTTTCTAAGTTGTAAAGATTTTTAGAATTTAAAAATGGAAATGTAATTCTTAAAGGCTGCATTAAGAAATTAACACTATCCTGTGCACATATCCATGTAGACCACAGATAGAAAAGACAGTTGAGTGATTTTACACTAAAATAATGATTATTATATTGATACTATTTACTTTTTCCTTCTCCTGAAGTGAGGAAAATATTTTTTTTTGCATTACCTCCTTGCTTAGTTTGAAGACAAAGATTTAAAAAAAAATTATCTTCTAAAGTATATTTTAATGCAGAGAATAAAAATTTTATGTCATAATAGAACAATTTGGTAAATATTGTAGATTATTTTGTTTTTGATCAACATTTTTCTGTTTATCTCTTATGTGGCTCTTTGGGTAAAAACATAACTCCAGCAGAGTTAATTCTTCTCTAGGAGTAAACAGTTAAAAGCTATTTCTTTGAGAAAGAGCTCATCGGAAGAGTTGATGAGAGTGTAGTTCTCAAAATCACACCAGTATTTGTCTGTATCTTTGCTGGAATAAATGTTTGCCCTTTGAGTGTCTTTACAAACCAAAAAATGTAAATTACTTGACCAGATCGCTAAACTGCAGATTTTTGGAAATTTAGAGTTCTTAGCTTTCTTTTCTTGTTAGCAACATTTAAATCATGATCTAGATAAGCTCAGAGACTTATCAAAATTGATCAGGTTTCTTAAGGAACTGCTAAAGACTCAATGGTATTTTCACTTCTGGTATCCATTCTGCTCACTGAGCTTCTGAGTTCCTCCTTTGGTCCAGTCTTCTCCTGAGTCCCTGATGTCATGTTTCTCCTGGTCTCTACAGAATACAAGCCTGGTCTTTACAAGCCTTCTCTCAGACAAGGGGGACTCCAGCCATCCCTCCTTCACTCTCTTCTTCCAGACGTCTGCTCCTGCCTTCTGTGCCATGTTCTGCCTCCCGGTTTGGGCTCCCTTTCACATACAGAGATGTAGTTACTCCTTCCTCTGCCCTGTTCTAATCATTTCCCTGGTCCTGAACTATCTTTTGTTGTCTGTTGCCCCAACCTGTGGAAATCACATAATGCTTTAGGTACTGGAATGAACTTTCTTTTATATCTAAAACTTCCATCTGCCTATTACCTGCCCTGTTTCAGTTGGCAGAACTCTTTCGAGGTCTCAGTTTCTCTCTATAGTTTGTTCTCTCTCATTAAAGCTAATAAGATCATATCTGAAAGGCACTTGAGCCTGGAGATTATTAGGGTAAGGGGGAGAAAAGGAACAGGATCAAGAATTTTGCTTAATTGAAATCACTGTTGTCAATGTGCTTTGTACCAAAGTCAGGATTAGTGTTTTCCTTCTTTTAACATCCACAAATCTGAAGATAGAAGATGATCTTTCAGTTTTCTTGGTCATTAAAGGAAACTTATGAGGGAAATAGTTTTATTAGGTAATCTAATAAAGGAATATGATGGACTGAAGTGTTTTGGCAAATAACTAATGAAACTATTCAGAGTTTTAGTTAGTTCTAATTAGAGCATCTAGACTAGAAATCCTGAAGAAGATCAGATGTTCTGACTGTGCCGCTGACTGGATATCCTCTGGAGAGAACTCTCGATTTCCAGGATGGGCATGAAATGTGAATCTGGAGTCCCCCAGTGTCTTGAATGCAGGCCAGACAAAGCTACATCACAATCCTGTAGCAAAGGCAGATATTGAGAATGACCCATCAGAATCTAGTGTCCGGTGATATTGATCCCAAGTTGCATTAGAGCAAAAAGTAGCTGGCCCTAGAGCAACATTTTTCAGAGTAATACTTTGACCACTACTTTTATGTGATATGAATCAGCATTATAGAAAAATAGCATTTCTATGATGAAATATAGTTAGGAACTGCTGAGTTAAATAAGAGTAAACAAAGTCCTTTACTTAAGGACATCCTGGGCACTTTATTATATGAAAGTGTTTTATTCAAAAGATGAATATTTTTGTGAAGCATTTTTCAAATGTTTTTGATCATTTAATCACATTTTATTCAATGAAAACCACAAAGAAGGAATGTTTGAAACTTGTCTAATTTGGGACATAGATTTAGGGAACATATTTGATGCAGTGTTCAGATGCAGAATGATCATCTGCAAACATGATCATTTACTAAAATAAATAACATATGCTGACAAATTTAATGAATGGCCAAATGGTCATGCAAATGTTTTCTTGTACTTCTAAGCTCATAAACTCTAAAAATAGTATTTTGTATTTGGATTATGATTTGTATAATTAAAACCCAAGTTTTAGGTCTAGCTATTGATTTTTGGGCTTAATATTTTATATTATGGTACAGTCTGGCAATCCCAAAGGGATGCTTAACCTTGAGAAATAATGTGTTTGCTCTTTTTTCACAGAACTATGTGTTGTAGGGATTCATGGCCCCACCAGTTTCTGGGAATTGGACTGATTGCCTTGTTGACTTATGGCGACATATCCATTGTTAAAGGTATTTCAAAAAAAAAAAAAAATAGAAGTCTATTTTAAGTGTTAGAGTGCAAAACTGAATTTCCTATTCAGAAAGAAATTTTCAGCTTCCCTCAAGCTGGTTCTATGCTCAAGGAAGCTTGCCAGACTGCTTCTTAATATGATACATTCTGAGTTACCATTATCACCAGCTTACTTTGGATACTTTGGATCTGGTATCCAAAGTAGACCATATACTTTGGTATACTATCTGTATATCAAACACATTTGTGGATACCACATATCCAAAGTATACTTTTGGATACTTTGGATATGGTGATTCCCAAAGCAGAGTCTGCTCTACAAGGAATTTTTGTTTGTTTGTTTCAGAGCAGTTTGTTTGAGAGTGGGTTATCAAACATTCAGTTTTCTTTCTGTCTCTAGGATATATTCGGTCATGTTCTCTGACTTTTCTCTGTGATGAAAACCTTTCTCTGTCCCCATCAACAGAGTAGTAATTTGGAGATAGACGACTTCTACAAAAACAATATATTTTTAGAACAATACAGTTTAATAGATAACGGAAGAACTGAAAAAATGTTTAGGAAAATGTTTGTGTTCCTTATAAATAATAGCTAAGAGATACTGAGTACTTACTTTGTCAGATACTGTTATACATCTTTCATTTAATCATCGAAGCGATCCTGTAAATAAAGTGTTATTATGCTTGTCTTCCAGGAGTGGAAACAGGGGTGAAGAGAAATAAATGACCTTCCCAAAGCCACAGAGTTGGTAGTGAGAGAGCTGAGCTGAGTGTGGGCATCCTGCTCCAAAACCCAGACACTTGAAGCCACCACATCACATGACCTCTCTTCAGCTAAAGAGAGATCCTATTCATTACAACACATTGAAGTTGACCAGGAGGGCAGGTAAGATATTATGATGCTTGTTTCCATGTTTTCATGATTTAGAGTTTTTGAAAAGTGCATTGTGGCTTTGCTCATACTGTGTATCTGCTTGTAAATTTTCAATGACTTTATATCACACTGCAGTATAAATCATTTTAAACCAACCAGCCTAGTCTGTATTTGTCAGTTTAAGTGTCAAGCACTCTGTATTCTGGCCTTTTTTCAACATTCTAATGCTTTACTTAATGCTATTCTTAATGGACATACCACAAAAATCAGCCAGGTTTATTTAACTTATCCTGCCTCCAAGACTTTGTTCATATTTCCATTGCAAGATCTATCCACATATCCTCTCAGATTGTCCAATTCAATTCTTTTTCAAGGACTATTTCACAACTTACTTCTTCCATGAAAATGCTGATGTCCTTACCTTCTGTCTTGACTTTGAAACTTCTGAAATGGATTTTAAATATGGAATATATTTGCATCACAGGGGATGTGACCTTTGAGTGTAATCTTCGGGATGCTAAGGGTTCACTGAGCAGAAAAATGGCCTGGAATCTGGATGGTGTGGGAACTATCACAGAGAGCAAACATGATAGAGCACCACGAGGGAAGAGCTTAGAAAAATTGGTAGAAGCCAAATAATAAAGAAGTATATGCAACTTGTTACCAGTTACCATTTGGAAAAAATGATTAACCAAGGGAAGATCCTAACAAGTGTATGACTTTTTGAAAAAATTATTGGCTAATCAACACTGTAGTTGAATTCTGTCTTCTTATCACTTTACTTTGTTTTTCTTACTGGTGGTAGTATAGAGAGATGATTTCTAAGCCTTTAAGAAATTATTGCTTTAGTTTAGGTAGGATGTTGAAAACCCCAGTGACTGAATGGGGCAAGAATCGTGATATAGAAGAAAGGGGACATATGTATGAGACAGTTCATGTCAAGTAAATGTAGGGAAAAGGAAGGGAAAAAAATCAAGAATTATTTCAAAAATTTTTGACTTGTGCAACATAGTTTTTAATAGTGTAATTAAGTACATAAAAGATTAGAAGGGATGTGGTGTAAAAATCCTTTCCTAGTAGGCTATCCAAGGCAATGGGTCTGTAGGAAAAGAGGTGACAACAGACAATTGGAAGTTAGACGTATATGGCTGAAGAGAGAAGTTCAAAATGGATATATACACTTGGGACTTTAGGCTACTGTAATTGTTGATTCGATATACTCAAGTAACAACCATCGGGAGAATATGCAGAGTATTAGAGAATTGAAAATGCATAGTGAGGCATCTTTCAAGCCACGATCAAAGCAGAATCAAGAGTTGGGAAGATTCTCCTATTCCCCACACATAAGCTCAAAACATTAATGCATCTAATTTCATTCCCAAGCAATGCAAAAGTAAGGAAACAAACTAGTGTAGAACAGTTTACATATGCACACTGACTGCCACTTTTTGATTTAGTATTTGCAATAAATGTATAATCTCTAAGATATACTTGTTTTTAAACTTTAACTCAGTATATACAGGGAATCCTGTATATATTTTGCGTGTAAGTCGAAATGAATCTTCTCAAGTGAATGATTTTGAATGTAAGTATTATAAATAACCAGCACTAACTATTGCACATTTAATTGAATTCTTTTATTTTAAATATTCACAGTACAGGAATTCATTAAGCCTGAATAGAACATCATTATTTACACATCTAAGGAATAACTCCAGTGGTAAATCAGTGAAGTGCTTACATTGAATATAGGAAATATGATTGAAGAAAGAGAATTCTCCTTACACAGACAGGCTCAAACCCTTTATACATTTATTTCTGCCTTGGGATCTTAGCACAGATCACTGAAGTCACTATTAATTGCTGAACAAAATTTCAAAAAATTATAACTATACCAAACACACCATATATTTGTAAACCCAGAAAGACATCAATGGGCCAGAAATCCACATTATGATGGCATTTTTAAGGGAAGGAAATTTCAAATGACATCTCCAGTTTAATTTGTGGAAAATGCAAGTTCTTCAAATAGCTGAATTTACAGATTTCCTATGGCATTTTGCCTTGCATGGCTTATTAAAATATTTGCTTAGCTGCCATAACATGTTATGTTATTTACAAGTTGAATTGATGAAGGGAACAATATGGTAGCAAACTAAGAGCCCAGATCAGTTGTTTGCTGAATCCCATACACATACAACATCCTGATCAGTGAAGGTGGCCTCCATACTGCCAGGACTGGCTACTCAATGTTTGGATTAATGTTTTCTTTCAGGATGTAGCAAGACTCAATTGCATGATTTTCACTTGGAATAGTAGCTAGACTCAACTTTTCTTACTGTTATACTAACTTCACTGAAGCAGTTAAAATTGAACTTGAATGAACCAAACATCTGTAAATAAATAAATAAATAAATGTATAAATAGAATCCCTACTGTTTTAATAACATAGCAATAAAATTACCTTCCAACAGTATAAATGCTTATAAATGCTTATATTGATGTTTTAAGTCACCAAGTGCTATTTCTAGCCTTACTATATTATGATGAATGACTAATTTCATTTCGGAAGTGGTCATTGGTCCATGTATATTATCTGTTTGGAATTAAGCCCTTTCAAAAACACAAGTATATTTCCTGAAGAACACCAAAGAAAAATAAAAACATGAACAAAACTTCACTAAATGGCGTAATTTCTGTTCCCAAAGAGTACTGCAAATTATCAGCATGTAGAGGCCTGGTCTTTGCAGCCAAAATGCGTATTTTCTACGCATTTTTTCCCCCTAATCACCCAAGTTACCGAGAAAAATGTTTTTCTTTCCTGCTCTACCAAGTACACTGATTGGCTGTTCACACTGCCTGGATATTCTACATTATTGTCCAATTTAGTGTTGTCTGCACAACACTGGCCTCAAGTGTTTTCCGCTCCCACATCCTTCCCCACCACCCTTGGCAGTAATACTGATTTTGGCAGTGTAAAAAGAAAAAAGACACACTCTTCTTGATTGTAGAAAAAGCTGCCAGAATATTGTGTTCATAGTATGGAACTGATTAAGATGATATTTTTCATATCTTCATGCTTTTATAATAGTACATTTCTATGCGGTAAATTGTATCATTTGCCAACAAATGATTTTATTTGTTTTATTTTATTGCCGACAAGAGACTTCAAGAAGAAAATTGGGGGTGGGGGGATTTTACCACATTATGCTGCCCAGTTTAAAAAAAGCAAAGCAACATTTTCTATTGGCTCATTAGCACTAAGATTAACATTTTCACTTTATTCAAGTTTAAAAAGAATTTTTTGAAAGACGTGAATCATGCACACAGACTGGGACAAAGCCTATGTATGAGTTGGCAGTGTAAATGCTCCCCTCCCCCAAAGTTGCATGATTCACCAAGGGCATGCGTTTTTTCATCTAATATAACACACCTTAATATCTTTATATAATTTCTAACACATTTTATTTCAAACATGCACTGGCTACTAAAATAAGATTTTAAAGAAAAGCTGATGTTTGATATAAAATAATCATGTCTTTTCAAGTGTGGAAAAATACTCTACAAAAAAATAAGTAGAAAAGTGGTTTCTGATCAATGTGTGATTTTATCTATAAAAATCCAGGTGACTAATTAGTGTGCTTACAACAACCCTATGGGGTCTGCATTGCAATTTTACACATACATGAAGTTAATAGCATTAAACAACTATTAGCACAATGCAAGTAAATCCTTATCAGAAATAACAAGAACTATAAACTGTCCATTTGGCATTTAGGTTTCAGAGTATTTTTAAGAGTCTGCTTAAATATGATAGTACAATAGTGCAAAATCACATTACATTAATAAAACATACAATTACCACCCAAATAATTTATGGATTACTGACCCTTACAATTCACATATTGGCTAGAATTGGCACATGTTGTTTCACCATGATAGTTTCGACCTTCTTTACTTGAGTGCACATTGTTTTATTCAAAGTTACACTTGAACTACATAGAAAAAGTGTAGGCTTATGTGTGTCTGTATGTTTGTTCTTGAGGAGATGAGAGAAAGTATGTAAACTTCACTGCAGCTTTCTTCTTTAGCAACCATTTAAGTAGAACTCCTATAGAAACTGCTTGGTAACTATCTTCTTTTTTATGGCTCTCAGAACAGTGACATGGCCACATGGAAGAGACTGAGAAGGAAAGAAGGAAAATTCTAGAAGAGTATATGGCAGCCCACGCGCTGTGCCAGGCTAACTAAATCAGAATATCTAATAAAAAAAATCAAGATCTAATAAGCACTTCTCAGTTGGCTCTAATGAAAAGTCCACCACTCTATTGATTGATGAGAAGTCAGTGGCCCCGAAAAGCTAGTGAAACATACAGTCGATTGCACCACCTGGAACTTGGTTCTAATCCTTAGTTTACTACTCTTTTCCTCCTTTCTGCAGCTTTGTAGGCTGGAATCTGCATTGAAACTTGTGAGCTCTTCCTTCACTTTTTCCCTTTAAAAACCTCTCATACACACAGGTTATTTCCTTTTCAGAATAAACTACATTATTGCAATGAAGATGATTAATCTCAATAATTTCACTCAGATAATTCCAACCAGTTGCATTTCCTCCAGCAAATACTCTTTCTTTTTTACCTTCATCTTATGTACTATTAATGAAAATGGTATTTTTATATTGTGACAATTACTCCACTAATCCTGATTCCTACAAAATCCAACCTTAAATTTAAAAAAAAAAAAAAAAAGAAAAGGAGAAAAGAGGAGGAAAGGTGCACATGAATAAATACTTTGCTTTTGAAGGCTGCCATCATGCTGATAGCTCTGGAGATTTAAATTTTTAGTTTAAGAGTAAAAAAAGATGTCATTATTTTCACTATGTTTTTCTATCTCCATTTCCAATGTTACATCTTCCAGCCCAAGAGCTCTCATTGATTTGAATGTAAAGGATCTGCAAGCTAAATGATTTTTTTTTTTCCTTGTCAGTGAACTTCTGGTCTCAAGTACAATACTCTTTGTCCTTCAATTCATTATTTTTGAATACTATGTAAAATATTTGAGATAGGCCATCTATCATGTAAAAAGGGGACTGCTCCGACTTTTACATTGAACCAGATATTCTCGGTCTGTTCAAGGCTCTTAAGAAAACCAGTGTGTGGCAGGCCTGGATCTCATTGTAGTCCCTGGAGACACATATCCTGTCCTAGATGACAGTGAGCTCTCTTCTTGCAATCTGGACAAGGATGGCCTCTTCAGGATTGTCTCATCTGAGGGACCGGAGGTGGCTAATGAGGCTAGTCGGAGAAGGGGGATGCAGTTTTGTAACTCTCGCACATATTCTTGCATAATGAGTAGTACCAGCTTGTTGATTTAGACTGAGTACCATATCTGTGAGCCTGCTTTTCTATCTCCTTCCATTAATCAAAATGGAATGCAAAATGCACAGTAAGAGTCACCAGAGTTAACATACCTCTGAAAAAATCACTCTCAGAGTTTTCCAGACATAATTTATATTTGTTTTTTATAGCAAAACTCCAGCAAGCTCTAATGTAACATACTTTATGTATACAACTAATTCAATAATTTGTTTGCCAGATGATTCAGAAGACTAATTTAATTTTTGAAGTTTTCTAACACTGTATCTGAAATAAACATTTCTCTGAAATAAACATTTCTAATGTTATTTAAAGTGAGACAATTGGGAACTGCTTAAAAATACTATTTTGAATATTATTCATTTCTGACACATCAGTGTAAAGCATTTAAGTTTGCTTTTTTGTTTTACTAAAGTACAACTTAGAAAGTGTGCAAATGAACAGTTGAGGTTTTTCATGTCAAATTTTTATTTATTATGCAATTAGAGCAGTCTTAATCACAGTCTGGCTAGGAATTATTTTATTTCTGCACCACTAAACAAATACATGCATGTTTATTGAACTTATACTCTCCTATTTTAAAGGGACTTTTAGAATTTTTTAACTTTAGGAAAAGTAGATGAAGACTTGATTCTGCTTCTTAACTTAGGTCTTTATCTGACTCTGCCGCTGAGCTGAAGTGGTAGATGAAGTCAGGTTGCTGAATATTTTGGGACCCCTGTCTTTTTTTTTTTTTTTTTTTTTTAAAGATTTTACTTATTTATTTGACAGAGAGAGAGATCACAAGTAGGCAGAGAGGCAGGCAGAGAGAGAGGGAAGGAAGCAGACTTCCTGTGAAGCAGAGAGCCCGATGCGGGGCTCGATCCCAGGACCCTGAGACCATGACCTGAGCCGAAGGCAGAGGCTTAACCCACTGAGCCACCCAGGCGCCCAGGAACTCCTGTCTTTACCAGCAAATCACCTTTGAGAATCTTGCTTCTATTCCGTTCTGTGACATAAGCTATGCCAACTAATAATAAGCTAAATTGACTGTTAATTTACTGATTGCTCATAACAGTGAGGGGAAATTAGGCCTGCTTGGGTTCCAATTATTTTAAGAAATGGTGTATGTGTTTAGTAAGTCAAATAATGCCTATGTACTCCCCCTTCCATTACTGAGTCATTATAGAAGATGTAAATGCATGCTTCCACACTATATTTATTTGTTTCTTTTCTTCTGAAGATTATTCCTTTGCCTTATTTAAATTTGCAATGATTCTTAAAAGCTGTCTGCTTAACATGTTCAGTTTAGAACTGAAATTGTGGAAGTAGTTTTGAATTCCTCACAGTGATATTTTGTTATAATAAATGATTGGAAATTTGAACACAGTATCTATTCACTTATATGTTATTTCTTTTGTCCATGCACACACACACACACACACACACGCACACACAGACACATCAAGAATCTACTACCTCCACTTCATAGATGCAAAATCTGAGGCCAAGAAGAGTCAGGTAGCCTGTCTACAGTTAGGCAGTGGCAGAACTGAGATTCAGTTGTAAATCTGTGGTCACCAAAACTCCATGTGGGGCTACAGCTAGCTCATTGCTATATGCCAATTACAAATTACTTTTCCGTCCATCAAGCAAGGGCTTTGGGACATAGAAAATAGGTTCTCTTAAACATATACATCGGATTAGCAGATCACAGAAGCATAAAATTTTATGGCTGTAAAGGATCTTAGTAATTGGATAGTCCAGTTTTTGTGTTGCAAAATACAAACATACATTTAGAACCCAAAAAGAGAATGAGAGATTTTTTTTTCAAGATATATAAACTTTTCTTTTCCTAATAATACCTCCAGGCCAAGAATTGAGCAGGTCTTTTGTGTAGACTGCTGGTTCCCAGAGATGGCCCCACATTAGTGTCATCTAAGGTGTCTTTACAATTGTTGGTCTCTGGGTCCCATTTCAAACCATTCAGATCAGATCTCTGGAGATGGAGTTTGGGGGTCCACAATTTTAAACCCTCTCCAGGTGATCCATACATGCTTCTAGGCCTGAGAAATACTGCTATAAGCCACCCACAACTTAAAAGAAGATTTGGAGACTGTAGATGATCTGCCCCCAATTGAGGGATTAGTTAGCCAGCACCATGCTCATGCATGAAATAATTAGGCAAATAGAATATTTTGGCTCTTAAAGTAGAGAAACACTTTACTGACATATCTAGGATGATCCCAAGTGAATTAAAGACATTAGCTTATATCAGTTGAACAACAGAATACACTCCATTTTTTAGGTGGTTATGACACAGACCTCAAACCTGGCAGCACATCAGAACTATCTGGGCTAATTTTTTAAAATACAGATTCCAGCTCCCATCTCAGACCCAGAGAATCAGAAACTGCATATTATTAATGTTTTCCCAAATGATTCTTATGCAGCTGACCCGGGAAATTCCAAAGACATGTGTGTGTTTGAGAACCACTGGCTAAGTTAGGATGGTTTATCAACTACAGCGTGAAACAGACTAACTTAGGAAGTGTATTAAAAGCATGGTTTTTTTTTTTTTTTTTTTTTTTTTGGACTTGTTTGGAGAGAATTGCCTGAGCAGGGTCAAGGAATCAGTATTATTCATAAATACCTCTGGTGATTCCGGGTATGGTGATCCAGGAATCAGGTTTTTCAGTTACATTGACAAAGACAGCTGACATTGGAGAGATTTTTTTTTTAATTCTTTACAATATTTTCAAAGTAGATCAAATGAAAAAACATATGGTAACTATGAATTAAGAATAAGTAAATTGTTTGGATATATTCAATCTCGCTTACTCAAATGAGGCTCCCTGTTTCATTGTCATCTGGGGATTTGCAGTGTGTCTCCACTGCCTCCTTGAAACTTTTGCACTGATTAAAAAAAAGTTTTAGATTATCGTAATAAGAATGTGGATGATATAGAAAAATCTATAATATTTTAAAATAATGCTTATTATATGGTTGGTTTTCTGTAGACAATTAAGATCTCCGTGAGTCATGAGTATATGAATTACAAAAGGCGAGGTAGAGAACAAAGGGGAAGGAGTTAAAGGAAGAAGTTCAGTTAATTGAGCACTTGCTATATTCTAAGCCCAGGGTTAGGTTCTTTCCACAGATTAGTTGAAATAATCTGTTTTACACTTTAAATGTCTATTCAGAGAAGTAAGAGGGACATCCATTTGAAATACTGACCTTCAAAAAATGAGATAGTCATTGGAATTTCATTTGCAAATACATGCATATGGTGGGTTTAGATCTTAGAGAGAGTAACAACCGCAGAAGGAGCCTTGCAAACAACAAGGTCCGGAGAGGTTAGCTGGATTTCTGAAAATGAGTTTGTTGAACCAATAACCCAGCCTAGCCTTGTCTGGCTTAGCAGGCTCTCTCTCATTTTTGTTCTGTTAACTGCTCTGTATAATGTTTATGAATATGGATGCATTCAATATGAATTACTGAGAGGGAGAACAATTTGGATGTAGTTGAGCTTACCCATTTGCAAAATGCTACCAAATCTTTAGATGAGAGACATCTAGAAAAAAATATCATCTTAACTGACTGATGTTTGCAGTACAAAGGAGTGCAGTTAGGTGGGCAAGAAGCTGCCTTTTCCTCCGTGCATAGTTTGGTAATAAATATGTGCCCTTCACAGTACTCGCACTTTATATTCTCCTCAAATACTAATTGTCTTTCCTATTAGAAACAGTTGGTGTTCATATTCGAATAGAATGTTAACAAGTTCCAAATCCTTTAAAATCTTTCTTGAAATGTTACTTCTTTTGGGTTGCTAGGATGCAGGAAGATTGGAAGGACATAAAGACTTCCTTTGCATCCAGTCAGTAAATTGACCAAAGAAATAAATATAAAATATAATCTCTAGCTGGTACCAATAAGCTAGAACTGTTATCACACTTTAATAAAATTCTGCATGACCTCCAATGCAATTTCTTTATTCATTGAACAAATATTTGTTGAAATCCCTTTCTGTGATAGGCACTGTGCTTATCTTTAAGATCCTGAAGTTTTTATATTTAACAGTTCAATTGTAATTAATTTGTTAAGAAGTTCCCTTAAATGAGATCAGAGTTCAAGGGAACTCAAAGGTATGGTTAAGGTCATAATGTCACAAGGACCCATAATGTAAGGACCTATACCTTGTTTTGGTAACATTACTTCATACAAAGATGTTTTCTAGACAAAGGCAAATGCATTACCTTAAGACTCATGGAATCTAGTTTGAAAACAGGCAATCAAAAAGATATCAATTGTATAATTTCCTATTCTTACCATATTTAACCTCCAATTGGAGGCAAGAATTTAAAGCCTCAGCAAATAATTCCTAAATATTCTGTCACTTTATACATCAAGTGCTCTGAGATTTCTAACCCCTCACAACAGAAGGCATTTCTGCACATTCTAGGCAAGACATGTAGTAAGCACAAAATTTTAAGCTGATATTGGTTTCCCACTAAGATAATTTTTTTCCAGTCTCTACTTTTAAAATTTATGGCTGTCATATAATATGACTGTCATGTCTTTTTTTTTTTTTTTAGGAGTTTAATACTGTTGGATATGGAGAATTCAGTATATATTCTTACAAAGAAGACCTATAATAATATTTTTATATTCTTACTAGTAAGGCCTATAATAATTAACATTTAATATTCAGACCATTGAAGATTTTTTATAATTTGGAACAAAATTTTTTAAGTGGTCTATCTGTTTTTATATCCACAGTTTATCCCCTGGCATAATTATTTGTTTTTATAACCAAAAGCAAGCTAATTTTGTTGAATCCGTATTTTTCACCAGGAGATATCCTTTAAAAGAATTGCAATCCATGGTATTTATTAATGGAGTGCCGCAGAACCATACACCATCTTTGAGGGGCACATTTCACTTAAAATGTAGTCAAAATCCATTTCCTTCTGCTAAAGCTCATCTCCTAAAATATTTAAAACAGAAAGAATGCTAACAAGTTTGATGTTTTACTTACTATATACTTTTTTCAAAAGTCAAAGTGCTTCCACATAGAGTGTACCATTCCATAGACCTTAATTAGACCAATAAGGCATTCACATTTTTATGAATTGAGACATACTTCTATGGCTAGATGAGAATACAATGAAAAATAACATAGCATTGAGAGATAGGGCACCCTTACATTCCAGTCTTGGATATGTCACTAGCTGTGTGTGTGTGTGTGTGTGTGTGTGTGTGTGTGTGTGTGTGTACATATTTCTTGAATAAATGTTATCTCTGGATCTGGTTAATCCATAAGTAGAATCAAGGGATTGGTTTGTAAACATTCCTATAATACCATCTAGCCCTAAAACTTACAAATAAATACTCCCAGAACTGATGGGCTAAGTTGACTCATTCATTTTGGCACTTCAGATTCAGAAAAGTTATTCTTCTGGGACCTGGTAATGGGTTTTCAATAGATAGATGTGTCAGTTAGTGACATAGTATTATTGCCTTGGCTTGAGTCATATTATCAGCATGTGATTATACTCAGTCTAAAAAAGAGATCAAATTCATATTTGGCAAGAGAGGTGATGCCCCCAGGTTTCTTAGTACTTTGAAATCATGAGCGCCAACCACATCCAAGATGGGTTGTCAAGACACTGAATGCTTCGCTGCTTTTGAGGAAAGCAGGTGCTTTCTAAACATGTTAGCCGTGCAACCTGTTTAGAACCCTACACTTTTTGTAGAATGACAAAAGGATGACAAAGTCTGTGTAAATGTATGAATTAGACTTTTTAACCTGATGAAATAAACATAGGTGAGATTTGTCTTTATCTATGAGGGCATCCACACAGACACACCACTTCTTGATGTAATGTGTTAGAAGACATAATATGGAGGGAACCTACATCAGGTCAAATGAGTGAACAAAGTTTGCAGCTCAGAAATACATCAAATCCCTGAGCAACTAAGGAAATATGCTATCTTATTTTCATTAAATCAACAGTGCCTCATATAAACTCCATTGAGAGGAGTACGTGCATTAACACAGACTCAAAGAGAGCTTTCATGTATCTCTCCACTTAACTGTAAGCTCCTGTAGGGCAGTGACAGTAACTTGTTTGTCTTTATCTCTGGCTAGGGCATTGCCTGACACAACATCCCTGTTTGACATGGGTAAAGAAATGAACCTGAGGACCAAACAGTCCTCCCTCTCATGCCAGAATCTTCCTCAGCTCTACTCCTCTTAGAGTTCCAGAGAGCTCATTCCCACACAAGGCAGTCTGGGGCAATGGACATATGTCCTACTTACTGAACTCAGGTGTGTCTCTAACTTCCATTTGATGTAGAGGATGGTGGATTTGTATTCTACTAATGTTAACATGTAACAGGACTATTAGAATACGTCAGGATTCGATCCAAAAGATGTCATCAGAAGACTCCAGTTCTTTTGATGGGTTTTTGGCCTGAATGGAATAGTCATGAAAGATTCTTTTGGGACATGTTTTTCTTGAAGAATCCTTAATTAACATCCCATCTTTTTTCCACCTACTAATCTCTGCTTATATCCAGCTTGTAACCTTACAGAGGAAAATTGTTGTGTACAACTGCAGGTTCAGGGATGAATTTTCCAAGAACTTAGTGTAATGGCAAGTTTATTTTGGTTCTGTAAAGCTCTGAGGGCCATGGTCATATGTGCTATATATGAATAATTATGAAAATGAAATAGAAAACATCATCTCCAGTTAATATTTCTATGCTAGAACTGTCACTTTCTTGAAGCAAACAAAAATTTTCCCATGATTTTCAATGACATTCATTTGTTCATTCAATAAATGTACATTGAGATCGTACTCTGGGTTAGAATTGTGTATTTTCTATAGATCCCCACTTTATTATGTTTAATATCTTCTGCATAACACCTTAATGATAATTTTATTTAGGTTCTTGTAATGTGAGAGCAAACCTTTAAAATGTTTTGTCTATTTATTTGTCCACATGGTAAAATGAAACTTTTAAATATTGGGGCTTGGAAAAATATTTTAAATTTTTGTGTTATTCAACATTATATATAAATGCACCACTTGTAAATATGATATGTTTCTATACACATTCTTTTCCTTTGTTATTTGAGGAAATTATTTGTTTTATTATAATAGTAAGTGTAAGGTTTGGGAAGAGAACTATCCTAGATATTCTTAAGTATTGTCAGGATTATTTCCCAAGTTCTACAAATCCCCCCAAATTGGATATTTAGAAATACTTGAATAATTTAATTTAAGAGCTTGAGAACAAGTGGCTGCATTTGCAAGACTGCTTAATGAAAATAAATGAAAAGTCTAATACCTTCCTGAAAAAAACAGTTCAGCTTCACTATCTTTTTTATTCACTACACGAATAATTCTCCCTTCACAAAGAATGTGGTAAGCAGGTAAAAAGTGTATCTAATAGAGACAGTTACACACTTTGTTCACTTTGAAGTCAAAGAGGTTAGAACTCAGTTACAAATACCTTTCCTTTGTTATATTAGGCAAACTTGGAACTAGAGATCATGGTATTTAGTGAGAATATTTCATATTTTAAGATGTGCATTGTCATCTCCTGAATAGCTTAAACAGCTGACCAACGTAGAACAACAATCATATCACGAATGTACATTACAAACAACTACCAAAATGTGAAAAACAATGTTTACAAATGGTAGCAAAGAATAAATTAATTTTCAGTGCACATAATTAGGTATATACAGGATAATTTAAAACCAAAGGGAGTGATTGCTAGTGCTGAGCTCTCAGAAATCTCCATCAAAGTGTACACATTACCCGAGAGAGTGATAAAAATAAATTGTGACACAAAAGCAGAATGCTGTCTCTCTTCTTATCCTTAAAACTTGGATGATAGCTCATCAAAATAATTTTTCCAAGTGTGCAAATGATGGAAAACTTTAATTCCAAAACCATTTCTCTAAATTACCAACAGATTTATATTCTTGATGCCTTTTCACGTGATCACAAGCCAAGCATGCATGTGATTCCCAAAATCGTGGGAGATTCACTGTGAAATCCTTCCTCCAGTTAAAGTAACTAAGGTATAACTTATTGTTTTTGTCAACTTCTTTCAGATACTTGGCTAGCTCACTGGGAGAGTTATAATCTTCCACATGAATGAATGAATCTGCTGGAATATAATTCTCATAATTTTCCCTAGATGGCCCCAGAACAACAGGTACAGAGCCAGCTAAAAAAGCATTATAGAGCTTTTCTGTGATGTAATCTTTGTGGATTGAGTTTTCAAAAGAAAGATAGAATTTGCAAGTAGATATGGTAGGAATCAAATTTTTATCATTCACATACTCTCCAAATGCTTGCCCATAGGTATGGATTTCAATGCTTTTGCTTAGCTCATTGTAATACTTGACCCTGGCGTGCTCAGGGTTCCAGTTACTTACAACCCAGCACACTAACTTCTCTTTGCTTGGCACTTCAAACACGAAGGGGTTTGTGCTCACCGTCAAGAAGCCGTAAGGCACTTGGATATCTGAGTCGCGGCGGTAAGTCAGAGTCAAGTTGAACAGGTGCTCAATGCCACTTTTTTGGGGCGTGTGAGTTGGTGATTCTAAATTCATCCAAATCCATTTCTGGAAGGGTGGCCTAGCCTGCTGAGGTAAGTTAGTCAGATCCCAACTGATGTCTCGGTGATGGATCAGAACTGCGTGAGATTTGTTGTACAGAGAACGGTCTGTTGTGAGATGGCATCCCTGGATGTTGAACATTGCTTGGCAAGATGTAAGGTCAAAGGTCTGTCCAAATGGCCACACCCAAATCAGGATAGTAGTTTCATTAAAATAATCAGTTTTGGTAGAGAAGAAGTTTTTCATTTTCAGCACTGAGCTGGCTGACTCCATTGGACTGAAGATCCAGCTATTGGTAGGCTTGATGTAAATGAGCAGACATGCCATGAAGCAGCCCAGGATAATGCAGACGATTAAAAATGGGCGGAGAATTCCTTTGGATGCTGATGTCATAATTTTTTCTGTGAAAGAGAAAGATGGAGGTAGGTAGAGGTAGTGATGAAAAGCTAATCATAAATACAATTTGAGGTTAATGGGTGATGTATTTCAAAATACACTTAATCACAAAATCAGTTGTATTTTCCTTTTTTAGTGTTACTAAACCATTAGAGAAACGGAGCTTTTATTAAGCCAAGAAACTGCCTTTCAAAGGCACTTTCCCTTTAACTCCATAAATAATGAGTCAGAATTTGTTCTAAGTCTGCCTATCTTGAATCCGGGTTACATTTGTTTTCAATGCCATCCTTACCTGTTATTTTATTTGTTTCTAGAAACCTGGAACAAAGACTGGCATCACCAAGGCTATGACTAAAATTTTTTATACTTTGAAGCCACATCAGATCTGAGAACATTCCTTAGTTTATATGACTATTATTAATTATACATAATTACTATAATTATTTACTAGTGCATTTTTGAGATTGTAATATAACTTTGCAATTCAGATGGAATTCAGCAGAAGACCAAGATTTTTTTTTTTTTAAGATTTTATTTATTTATTTGACAGACAGAGATCACAAGAAGGCAGAGAGGCAGGCAGAGAGAGAGAAGGAAGCAGGCTCCGTGCCGAGCAGCGAGCCCGATGCGGGGCTTGATCCCAGGACCCTGAGATCACGACCTGAGCCAAAGGCAGAGGCTTAACCCACTGAGCCACCCAGGTGCCCCAAAGACCAAAATTCTTAAAGAAAAACTTTTGTTTTGGTTTTTTGATATGAGCTCATCTTCACTGCCAAAAATGCATCACAAGGGATCTCTTATAAGCAATGGCAGCTCTTGGTTTGATATCTGTTATTTGTTTTGTTTTGCTTTTAAGTAAGTACACAGGTACAAAATTTGAGAAATTAAAATCTCTTGTTTAATTTTTAATATTTTTCTTCTGCAATTTTTCTTATTTACTTTTAATAATCTGTTAGTACACTCAAGATCTACTAGGTTGTGATAATAAAATGCTATAGTGACATTAGAAAAACATTCTCATGTGGTATCAGGGCATTAAAAAAGGTTTCTCTTAGCATTAAAATGATATTAGTATAATAAAAATAAATGGACTCTCAAAAGAAAAGAATTGTGTTTCATGGAGGACAATATTGATCTTGTGAATTACAGCAGATTGCAGCTAAAAAGATGAATTAAGGCTTTTTGATATTTTTTTAAATGTAAGAGTCTTCAAGGTTTTTCCTCTTTGACATTCATGTCTTCTTATGGATAGGAACACAAAATATGTAATATGTTTGCAAAACTGTCTTTTGATCAAATTCTTACCGATACTCTGAAATTCATGATTCTTCTCACCAAAATACTGTGGTCTATCATTTCAGACTCATTAAAATATTTTGAAATCTTAATCAAAAGCTAGTGTACAAACATGAGCAGTTTCCTTCCAGAAAAAAAGG
Source organism: Meles meles (assembly GCF_922984935.1). Classification (NCBI taxonomy): domain Eukaryota; kingdom Metazoa; phylum Chordata; class Mammalia; order Carnivora; family Mustelidae; genus Meles; species Meles meles. The sequence goes on from NC_060070.1 coordinate 35,538,317, forward strand.
GAGAAATTGTTCTTTATTTAATTACCTAAATTTATGTGAACATTTAAAAAAAAATCACTTTTTTTTTTTTTGCTGTTATGCAGCTTTTCTTAAAGCATATGACATATCCTATGTAGTTCCCTTGATTTTATGAATCCAAAGATTCTGGATATTATATCCTGGAGCACTCCTGGAAGAGAATTATTGGAATCAAGGACTGAGACTTACCATCAAATTTAGCTTCAGCCCCATCCAGTCAATAACAAAAGGAAAATAAAAAAAGTATCTACCAAATATGTTCAGAAACTATTAGTTAACTCCTGAGCTATGGAGAAAATAGAAAGGAATATGAAAGAAATATTAGCTGTTTAGAACTAAATGACATGTCAGATTTTGTGGAATGTGGCTAAAACAGTACTTTATTTAAAGGAAATTTACAGGTTTGCACAGTTTGGAGGAAATTAGTTAACAAAATTGCCAACTGAACATGCTGGACAGAGAACAATGGGTCAAAGCTAAAGAAATAAGAAGTAAAAAATTAAGATAAGGATTGAAGTCATTGAAATTGAGAGCAGAAATTTGAGAAGACTGATAATACCGCATGTAACTATGTGAAATGGTGAATTAACTAAACTTATAGTAGTAATCATTTTATAATATAGACATATATCAAATCATTATGTTGTACTGCTAATATAATGTTACATGTGAATTATAACTCAATAAAACTAAAAAAAATCCAGAGACAAACTTCACACAAGAATAATCATGAAAAAAGGAAATTAATTTTTTTAAAGAAATTCAATTTAAATATAAAGAAAAGAGCAAATGATTATGCAACAGAAAAAAATAAGAAATGACTATATGGAGTAATTTTATTTTCATGAATTTGAAAACTGATGAAATGGATGGTTATATATCTGTACAAATAGAAAAACACCAATTTTAATGAGAAGTTCTTATTAAACAAATAGCAGTTAATGAAGTGGAATTGATAAATGATAATTGAAAACAAACAGTAGACTTAGGTGGCTTTGTAGGAGTGATATCAATTGTTCAATAAATAGAGAATACTATTGTCATTTTTTAAAAATCTAGAAAACAAAAAAAATCTTAACTCATTGTATGAAGTCAATTATTAACCTGTTACTAAAAGGAAATATAAAAAGTTTAAAAGGTCTATTTCACTTATGAGCACAGATACAAACACTGAGCAATAAAGAGAATTAAAATATATTATGACACAATTCAAGGGTAGGTTTATGTAGGTTCATGTACACTTGATCCTACTTTATAAATTTGACTGGTTGGACAATCTATTTCTAGACTCCAAGAAAAGTTACTGGAAAGATCTCTTTTTAAATGGAGTAATAATACTAACCTTGAATATACATGATTTGACTGAGCAATGAAGTGTTTTTCTCCTGTAAGGCCAATGTTTAATGGTATTTAGAAATGTTTTCATTGATAGGGTGCCGGGGTGGCTCAGTCTGGTAAGGTCATGATTTCAGCTCAGGTCATGATCTCAGAGTTGTGAGATTGAGCCCTGTGTTGAGCTCCACACTGTGTCTGGAGCCCCCTTAAGATTCTCTATCTCCCTCTTTATCTCTCCTTCTGCCCCTTCCCTCCACTCATTCACACTCTCTCTCCTTTCTCAAAAGAACAAGGAAAAAAGAGAGAGAGAGAGAGAGAGAGAGAAATGTTCTCATTGAAAAAGTTTCCTTAAGTCCTTTTTGAATTGAAATGCAATGGCAATAACTAAATAAATGATGTCAATTCATTGCAATAAATTACAGCTTAAAGAGCCCCTGTTCAGTAAATGCTCATTCTCAGCTAGGTCCTGTGCAGAGCACTTTGCACACATCATTTCCTTTAATCCTCATAGAATCTCTATGAAGAAAGTCTTTTATCACTTTTGATGAAAAAAACTCAAGTCTGGGGTGCCTGGGTGGTTCAGTTGGTTAAATGTCTGCCTTTGGTTCAGGTCATGATCTCAGGGTCCTGGGATTAAGCCCCAGGTCCGGGTCCCTGCTCACTGGGAAGTCTGCATCTCTCTCTGACCCTCCCACTGCTCATGCTCTCTCTCAAATAAATAAAATCCTAAAAACAAAACAAAACAAAACAAACCCCCCCCCAAAACACTGAGGGTCAGAGATACATGCAACTAGCTTAACCATCGAGTTATGCTTTTTCTTGCCTTCTACAATCTTCTTTGAACAAGTAATATAAGCATCAGTTGACTATTTAGGTGCATTTGACAATTCTGGTTTTATTGTCTTGGTTTCTCTGGTCTCTACCCTTTATAACTGAGGACTACTTATCCGTGCATTAAATTTTGAGCAATTTCCTTTAACAAGAATACCTGACACTTATATGATACTTTCTATTGTCAAACATTGATCTTAGCACTTACGTTAACACACACACACACACACATGTATTAACCTCATTGTAATCCCATTTTATTGATAAAGAAACTGAGGCTTCTAATGGTTAAGAAACTTGCCCAGGGTTACCCAGTTCAGAAGTGGCAGAGCACACTTTCAAACAAACCCAGGTCATCGGTTCTAGTTTGAGTCATGAGCACTACATTTTATATTCACTGATGCTCCAGGCTGCAGCTAGAGAATGTAATAACCAGAATGCAAGCGCTATGAAGGCCTTTGTTTCTTCACTGCTTTATCCTCATCACCAGAATACAGTAGGTGTTTAATAAATGCTATATATGTTGCATGAATAAATGGGTGGATTGCCTAGTCCCTACCCTGTGCAAGGTAAAATGCTAGGTAACTAGATAAGCAAAAATAAGCCAAGTGTGAATGAAGAAATAGATACTTAGTTGCTTTCTTTATGCATTTAACATGTATACTTTCAGAAAATAACTACCATCACAGTTGGCATACAGATATTTCTACCACTAAATGAGCAAAATCTCCTAGCTTTGCCTTTCTCATGTGTCAAAGTTGGCATCTATCTAGTATACTTTAATTTCATGACTCCGCTTTCTGGCCAAATGAGAAAAAAAAAAAAGTCACTAGGAAAGAAACAATGTTCCTTTCACTGCAGGCCTCTCAGTTTTTCTGCTTCCTGGACATTTTGTATTGAGGTTCTTTTTGTTAACTCTCTGCACACCTCTCCTCTCAGCTTTTCATTGCTGTCGAGGTCAATTTCTGAACAGTAGGGGCAGTTACTCAGTAACCCCTGCTTTGTACAGAAACTGTCAGGAAAGTTTGCCTCTTGGAGCCTAATTGACATCCCCTTGACAGGAACCTTTAAACTTACTTCTCATAACTAAAATTCAGTTGGATACCCAACACATCTTGAACTGTTAATTGATACAACCTATTGTTAAAGCACCCATAGCCATGTTACTTTAGTTCTCACTAGAGAGAGCAATAAATTTATAGCATAAAGCAAATTATAAACATAAATAGTATAATGAAAACTTCTCAATTATTTTTGATAGTCTCAAGTACCATGAAAGAATATAAAGACATTAGCATTAATAATTAACAAAATCTTTTGTAAAAACGTAACTTGATGGGACTTGGTGTGCATACAATTCTGCTTTCCATTAAGAGACTACCCTCAGTGTCACGCCTTAGGAATACTCCACTCAGAGTTAGAGAACAGAAGGGAGCCTGGAACAGAAGAGGTTCAAGTGTGATACTCACATCATAAATATGCTTCAAGGTATTAGGGAGAAAAAATGTGAAACCAAAGTGAATTAAGAGGCTTCTAAGTTTTTGGTCTGTGAGTGTGCATGCGCGTGTGTTGAATCCTTATTTTACACTGAAAGAAATGGGTATATTTAGAACAGAATTCAATACCTGCTTGAAACTTACAAGACAGAAGAGGACAGTTGGACTTTAACTTGCCCCTTTGGACTTCACTTCTAGATAGCAGCCACCCCCTGATTCTTCAACCCACCTCTCTGGCTCACAGTAGCAGGTATGTGGAGCTGGAAGAGAGATTCCCTATGGCCTCAGGAGGTCTTGAGGAAACATGTTTGCCAATCGTTGTGTGGTACACCTCTTCTCTATTTGTTGTGTGGGTGCACAATGAGCAGATTCCTGAAATGGTAAGACTTTTCATCCACATAAAGAAACAGAATTTTCGATCCACTTAGGGATCTTCAGAGCAGTGCAGACCAGCCTCCAAGAAATGAATCATGGACAAATTAAGTGGATTAAAGTTAGAAATATTTAAAGAAAATAAGCAATTGTCATTCATTGTGACTTCTTCCCCATTATAATAAAATTTGTAAAGTGCTTTTGATAGTGGCTAGACCAGAGAAAGCACTATGTAAGTGTTTGCTATTATGTTATTACTCTCTGTTGCAGTCAAGAATCCGAGCTCTCACCATTGCTGAAATTCTTTCGGAATAATAAATCCTTCTTACGTCTATGCAAATTATTACCATTTCTAACAACAAACACACACACAATCTCCTCTAAGTTCAAAACATAACTCATTATTAACAAATTTTGGATAAATATATAATATACAATTTCTAATGAATTTAAACATGGTCTTTCTTTTTTTTTCTAAGATTTTATTTATTTATTTGACAGAGAGAGATCACAAGTAGATAGAGAGGCAGGCAGAGAGAGAGAGAGAGAGAGGCAGAGAGAGAGAGAGAGAGAGAGAGAGAGAGGCAGAGAGCCCGATGCGGGACTCAATCCTAGGACCCCGAGATCATGACCTGAGTTGAAGGCAGCGGCTTTAACCCACTGAGCCACCCAGGCACCCTAAACATGGTCTTTCAATAGTTCATGGAGTCACACTTTTTACAAAAGGTTACTCTATGAGCATATTATTATATTTAAAGGATCCTATAGCAGGTATTTGTTAGTTTACAGTGTCTGGATCAATCTTCCTTCTTCTGATAATAACACCCTAACTTCCTTTTGGGATATTACCTCTCCCCTCCTCTATACAATCTTTGGGACTGCAGAGAATGTTATTTCCCCCTTTCCTAAACCATATTGGGCAGAGAATCCAGATCATTCAAACTCTGACTCTGGGACTTGGAAACTTGAGTAGAAGGGTAAGGATGGAAAATGTTGGAGCTGATTAACCACAGTAGGGCTTCCTTACAAGATAATTATATAAAATCTACTACCTGCATCCAAGGATCTGCTTGGGATCCTGCCTTCCTGGGCTTGCCTCTTCAGCTATTCCTTCAGTTCTAAGAACTACTCCATAAACTTGCAATAATTTCCTTCTTGTCTGTTTCAATTATAATTGTTTTTATTACTTGAAACAAACAAATCCAAGCAAACAACCACAACAAAATAACTCCTAACCAAGGAAACAAACAAACAAAAACCCAACTAATTATCTCACCTTCTCTTTTTTTCTTCATGCAGGTTAGGAAGTGTATACCTAGAATCCTTCAAAATATGTCCATAATTATTTGGATTAAAAAAAAAAACTCTAGGGGCACCTGGGTGGCTCAGTGGGTTTAAAACCTCTACCTTTGGCTCAGGTCGTGATCCCAGGGTCCTGGGATCGAGTCCCGCATCAGGCTCTCTGCTCAGTGGGGAGCCTGCTTCCCCCTCTCTCTGCCTGCCTCTCTGCCTACTTGTGATCTCTGTCTGTCAAATAAATAAACAAAATCTTTAAAAAATAAAATAAAATTAAATTAAAAAAAACTCTATATAAATTCTCAAAACAGCAAACCTATCTCTTCATTTTATGCTAAGCTGTAGACGCTATCCAGAATTTAGGTATTTGGTGGTAGGTGGTATTTAACTGAGCTATTACCTATCTGTTTGGTCAGGTTCAAAGAACAATGGTATTCCCCACATACTCATTATGAGGTTTGGTGTCAATATGGATATCAATATGGATTCTGCAAAAGTCTTCTGAATCCTACCCTGCATGTTCATATTTTGAATTGCCTAGTTTTATTTATTTTTTGGGTTGTTTGTTTTTGTTATGATTTTGTTTTGCTTTCACTTCTTCCTATGACTTTTACAGTAAGATCCTTTCCAAGAATAAAAATGTCTTATACTTTCAATACCCTATGCCAAATTATAGTCTGCCTCAAGATACTGTAAGACTTTATATATTCATCACTTCACTTTCGAAGATTCCCTTGACACTTCACATTCCTCTGAATCTCCCTCATGGGCATTCCTGCTCTGGGTTCTCACTGTTCTCCCCATTAGATCCTGAGCCAAATGCCTCCTGTCTTTGGGAGAGATGCCATTTACTTTTTGGCAAGAAGACACTGGCTGATCTCTGGAATGCTATTAAATTTGTGTTCGCGAACCTTTCTCAAAGACCTTTGGGTATTAGCTCTGGTATTTCCATGGGTGAGCATCTTTTTATTCCCTCCAAACACTGGAGAGTCTTCCACCAAAATATGCCACTTTTAATGGTCGACTTTGCTTTACCCGAGTATTCCTCAGATTGTGCTCTAGCACACATAAGAATTCCCTGACTTATTTCTCCTTTGGGACATTACCTCTAAAATGCTCAGAAATGTCTCTCTTTTTTTTCCCCCTTCTCATTTTTGTCTCACACATTGGTTTCCTTCAGTTTGAAAACTGCCAATGGTGGCTTTTCCTGCATGGCAAACTCCTTCATCTTGAGCACTTTCTACATTCACTCTCTTTGGAATTTCTTTCCAATTCAGAGATTAACGTTTTTCAGTTTGATCTTTTATCTGCTTTCTTCTACTCATAATCACTTGTTTGCAATCGCGATCTATTCATTTTAGAAGATCTGTTTGCCCGCCTTAGCTGTAGCTAGAGCAGTCAGATCTGACACTGAGCCAAGTGGAACTTGGCTCCTGTGCTACCTTCCCCGAGGGGATACCACAGACAGGGCCAGGGATCTCTCTGGCCGTACCTAGAACATCTTTCTGGTGTTCCCTGAGGCTAGCATGCTTTCATAATTTGGCTGTCAGCACCAGTGCTTTCTACTATCATTCTCAGGTGTAGCCTGTAGCAGCCAGCCAATGAAGGTCAAGGGAGCCTTAAAAACAACAACCACAAAAACCAAAAAAACCTCAAACTCTCATTTTGAGCTGATATATTACTATGTGTTTCCAACTCCGAAGATGAGAATTTTTTCCTTCCAGAAGACAAAGTAGAGTAGCTCGTTCCTGACATCTCCTGCCCTTCAAATCCACATCCTACCTAGTACCATTTATGCCTCCTACATAGTCCTTAGATTCGTTGACTTCTTTTTACTTCTCCAGGTCTGGCGTCTATCTCCTCCCGTAGAGACTGCTACCCTTGCTTTCTTAGTGGTACATCTGGCGCTCCCGTTTGATGCGTTCAATTGATTCACGAGGCAGTAGACCAGTGGTTCTGAAAGTGTGGTCCCCAGACGAGACACATCATCAGCGTCGCCCGAGATCATGTAAGAAATGGGATTCTCCCACCCAAACCCAGAAATAAGGAATCAGAAACTGGGCTGTGGCCCAAGAATCTACCTTAAAAAGTCCTCTAAGTGATTCTGAAATATTGCATGTCACGTTCCCTTCTGCATTTCCAGCATGGCCATGGTTGGCCTTCTTTCACTGAGGAAGTCACTGGACCAACTCTTCCCTCTCCCTGGAGCAATTTCCCTCCTGTCTCTGTTGATTTCCTCCTTTCTGCTCCACTGGCAGTAGATTATGGAAGGATTCCTGACAACCTCCCGACACCCACCGTACTACATACACAGTAAATCAAAGTCCCTGAGTACATGCCTCGTGGTTCTGTCGTTTTTTACAAAGCACTTACCACAGTAGCTAGGCTACCTATATTTATGTATTTGGTTAGTGTTGTTCCTCTGTTTGGTTGTAACTAGGCTCATATAATAGACATTGGGTTTTTTCCTCAATATTCAATTTCTTGATCCTAGTCAGACGTATATAACCTTGCTTTCAACAAATGTTTTTTTGAGTGACCGAGTAGTTAACAACTATTGAGCATTTGCAATGTTACAGGAACAAGGCTAAGACTTTTCAATAATTTTTATCATTTTCAGGAAAAAACTTATTTTTTGTGCATTTGAAAAATAAATTCATATCACTTTCTATATGCCAAGCATGATTCTAAGCACTTAAGAAATAGTAATTCTTTTAAATCCATAATGATGAGATAAAATATACACTATAGTTACATTCATCTTATAGATAAGGAAACATGAACATCTATCCATCCCATGTCACACCAGTAAGTGATAAATCAAGATGTGGACACTAGTGGCTTGACTCTGAAATGTGTTGCTCTAAAAATACAAGTTAAGAATTGAGAATTCCAGCTTATAGTTGCAAAGCTGTGAATTCTGTGAATTATAGGATTTAAAATTTATTTTATGACATATATTGCTCTGAGGTCCTTGTTCATTAGAACAAACTAGGTCACCAATACTTCATCTCTACTCTTTTCCTGGAAGCCAATGACCAGAAACAGAACACCAGAAGTTTTAGATAATTCTCTTCCTGTCCCTGAGAGAGTGCAGAGGGCTGAATTAGCACAGGAGAGGAGTCTAGCTTTGTTTTATTATTAGGCTGTTTATAAAGCAATTCCAGGAATACAAAGAATAATCGACACATTTGAAATTGGTAATCCCAGGCTTCTGATCATTGTATTCCTGATAGCTACATTCTCTTTGAGGTGAATTCCTTATGTGTTTCTTTGTTGAGTCAGCTTTGAAAATTGACCTCAAAGAGCCACATTGACTAAAAACTATAAAAGTAGAGAAAAATAACCATTTCAATAAAAATTTCAGTTTTATCTCAGAGTTTGTGCACACAATGTCATCAGTTAACATTTTTTTAAAGGTTTTACGTGTATTTAACCATTACTTAAGACAGAATAAAGAATTTCTTTTCTCTAAGTTTTACATTCCAAATTCCGTTTCCCAGCAGACTACTACATAAGGTCATTTGCTTTCAATGAATATACTATGATTGTTTGACTTTCATCAGTCTTACTACCAATAATCTCTGCAAGGAGTTCCCTCAGTTGTTTTTGTAAATGACCTCTGGAGGGAGTTTCCTATGAACCCAAACCAGTCCGGCAGCAACAGTCCCCATCCATTGCCTTTGTCCTTCTTCCTCCTTTGGCTACCATGGGTCTGAGAATCCAGCCAATGCAGCCTCACTCTGCTCCTACCATCAAATGTATGGGTTTACGACCTCAAAGCCAGCTGTCCCCTGACCCGTGCTTTATGTTCCTCAGCTCTTTCTTACACACTTTCTCCAACATTAAAATTCTTGCTTTTTAAGTCACAAAAACAAAAATGAAAACAAAAACAACACACCATGGTGCATATCAAAAGATGTTAACAGATACTAAGAAGAAGGTTGCCATAAAAAAAGAACATATCTACCTGTAGAAGTAAACACTATATTAGATGAGGCATTGCCATCACAACGGTTTCTGGATCACACCAGATTTTACAGACTGATCATCTTTTGAACTCATGTGAAACTAATTAGCACCAGCTTTACTGGGATTAAATAAAAACACATCACTGTAGTTAGTGAGAAGATTCTGAAACTTTAAGTTAAATCTACAATAAAAGAATAAGCCAATAAAAACCAAAACACAAAGGATAAGCCGCTAAGACACCGACAGCCTAAGAGACATTCTGATAAAAGTGTGGCTAAAGAAATTTCCACAAAGAAGAAAGTTCAATCAGCTTGCAACTGAGTAATTTGAAAATGAACTGTTTAAGATACTTAACAAAGATGCTATTAGAAGAAAGGTAAGAAGGAGGAATTTAGAAGTAAAAGATGCAAGAGTGAAAAATCCTGAAATGTAAGATACAAACACTCCAGTCCTTGGGTGGGGGAAAGGGGAGGCGGGGAGGACTTCTGCTGAATCACCATTACTCAGCCTGCCCCAATGGCTTCTTTCTCCTCAAGGATCAGCAAACATTCCTATTCTGATTTCATTCCTAATAAATAATCTTTTGAATATTCAGTTCACCAAGTAGTTGAAGACTCAGAAGAAAGCACTATATTTGGTGAACATAGTAGAGAAAATGAAAAGAAAGTATATTAATAGAGAATAGTCCTAGGTCCTCTCCTCCCACCCCACTGGGAAAGATAGCTGTCTTGTCATGGAAGGCTGACTCCTCCTCATTAACTCTGGAATCTAAGTAAGTCAAGGGACCTCATTATATTTATTATCTCTGATTTTTCCTAATCTCCAATTTCTATGTCTCTGATGGTTGCTTTCCATTAGGATTTAAATATAATCATAGTTCTTGTCTTCTATTAAAGAACCTCCACTCTCCCAAATACTGCCCCTCTGTTTTCTCTATTCTCCGCAGATAGCCACATCATTCATATACCTACCTAAGCCTCTGACTGGAAATTATTATTTATTCCTTCAACTCCCTTACCCAATATCTAGTCAATTATTACATTTAATCAAGTGAAATGGTGTAGTATTTATAAAATCTCACTCACTTTCTCTATTGTTATGTCATTGTTTAGGCCTGCTTCACTTATTTCCTGGATTACTATAATGAACCCCTAACTGTTTTCACTGGTAATGGTCTTGTTTTCATACCATTCATAGTAAACACTGTGACTTTTTTTCTTTCTTTTTCTTTTTTTCAACTTCTCCCTTTCAAAAAAGTTTTGTTGTAAAGCAGTGTTGGGGAGGAAAGACTCAGAGCAGCTAGGCTATGATCCCTCCTTAACCAGGGAGATGTTCTGGGGAGTGGCAGGTTAAGGAGGCTGGTGATCTGGTGCAGTGATTTTGTAAACATGAAAACTTGACCTTCAGGCCAACAGACTACTCATATTTGCTGGAAGGGAGAAATCTTAGCTATGAAATACTTTCAGGAAGATGTTCTTGGTTTAGGATTGCTTATTGTAAATGAATCTAAACTTGGATGGATTTATGAGGCATGATTTCCTAGAGAGTGTCACATAAGTTATACAACTCTCCTAAGTATAAAATAAAGATGTCTTACAATTTTAATGCTCCCTACTCTGTGAGTGACACTGGGGACTTCTATTATTCTGGACCAGAGACCAGGTATGATGCAAAAAGGAGAGCTTATAGAGATTGCTAGGATATTTCAGACTTCTCCCTGACTCATGACCGATTGCATCCTTAAAATATTGGCACTTTGATACAGGGCACAATCTCTGATAGAAATGAGTTTCATATGGCAGTCTAAGTCTTTGTATTAGCTTAATATTTGCTACACAATTTTGAAAATACATGAGTGCAACAAATGGAAGCAGTGTATAAACTAATTAACAGAAATAATAACAATATTTTGTGTGTCTTTCTACTCTATCAGAGAGCTCTATTTAGCTAACTCTTCACCCCTCTAGTTTCAATTACCAAGTGTTTTTAAACAATGATGAGAACGAATAGATTCAAATATCTTTTTTCTTCTGGCCTTTTTTTTTTTTTTTTTTAAGCCTAGCTTTAAGTTGTGATCATTTGCTCATATCATCAAGAAAAAAACTTGATTTTTCTTGGGAGTGTGAGGGGCTAAGGGAGAGGGAGAGAGAGAATCTTAAGAAGGTTCCATGCCCAATATGAAGCCTGATGCGGGACTCAACAGGGGGCTCAGTAGGGTGTTTGATGGCGGACTCAAGCTCACAACCCTGAGATCATGATCTGAGCCAAAATCAAGACTTGGACACTTAACTGACTGTGCCAACCAGAGGGTCAGAAAAAACTTGATTTTTAATGGTCAAATAACCTTTCATCATATGAATATACTGTTAATTCACCACTCATTTATTTTTGGTCATAAATACTCTTTTCACTTTTTTCCTATATAATTATTACCACGATATATAATTTATAATTTATATAGTGACTCTATGACTATATTTCTGATTATCTCCCTAGGATTGCTTTATAGAAGGGGAAAATTGGATAAAAGAGCATGAACAATTTCAAAGCCATATATCCATTAAAAAGGCATAAGAACACATGTATCTCCTTAAAAACGTGAAGAGTTCTTCTCATCAGAATTTAGACATACTATTAACTTTTAAGGTATATGTGCTTATTTTTCCAAATTACATTTACTGTGTAACTTGTTAAGCTGGAAGAACTTTTTTTTTTTTTTTTTTTTTAAGATTTATTTGTTTGAGAGAGAGAGCAAGCAAGAACGTGTTGGGAGGAGGGGTAGAGGCAGAAGTAGACTTCTTGGTAGTAGGAAGCCCAATGTAGCACTCAGTCCCAGGACCTTGAGATCACGACCTGAGCTGAAGGCAGAGGCTCAATAAACTGAGCCACCCAGGTGCCCTGAATTTTTTTTTTTTAATATTTTATTTATTTGAAAGAGAGAGAGAGCATGTCGGGGGAAAGGAGGGGGAGAAAGGGGCAGAGGGAGAGGGAGAAGCAGACTCCTCACTGAGCAGGGAATCTGAGGTGGGTTCAATCCCAGGACCCCAAGATCAGGGCCTGAGTGGAAGGCAGACACTTAACCAACAGCCATCCAGGTACCCATAAATTGGAAGAACTTTTTATTAGTTATATGTAAAGATATGACAATATTTTTTCAATTACATATTTCAAAGTTTTTAGTAGATTGCCCTTTGATTTACTTTTGGCATTTTTAACATACAAAGTTACTAAATTTAAGGGGTGCCTGGGTGGCTCAGTGAGTTAAGCTTCTGCCTTCAGCTCAGGTCATGATCTCAGGGTCCTGGGATTGAGTCCCACATCAGGCTCCCTGCTCGGAAGGGAGCCTGCTTCCCCCTCTCTCACTGCCTGTCTCTCTGCCTACTTGTGATCTCTCTCTCTCTCTGTCAAATAAATAAATTCTTAAAAAAAAAGAATTTATAAGAAAAAGCAAAGTTATTAAATTTTATACAGTCAAGTGTGTATCTTTTTCTCCTTTTGCTTCTGTTTGTATTTATACTTAGAAAATATTTCATAACTAAAGATCAGTCAAATCACTATATTATTCTAGGTTTTAATTGCTTATATTAACTGAATATACAACTGAATATATTTTTTAAATACCCAGCCAATTATTCCCAACAATATTTATTGCATACTCTGTCCTTTGCACACTCTTTTATAGTGGTTTATTTATCAATTTCATGGGGTGTTTGGGTGGCTTAGTCAGTCAAGTATCTGACTCTTGATTTTGGGTCAGGTCATCATCTCAGGGTCGTGAGGTTGAGCCCCATGTCACATTCCGTGCTGGATGTGGAGCCTACTTGTGATTCTATTTCTCCCTCTGCCCCCTCCCACACCCACTCTTAAAAAACCCAGACAAAACAATTCCAGGTTGGGTATATGTCTGGATTTATCTCAAGGGCATGCATTCCATTCCATTCATCTGCTGATTGTAGTGTTTATAGCATGCTTTAAATTGTTCATATTAGTTTCCCCCATAATTATTTTCTTCAATTGTTTATCACTTGTTTATTCTTCCAGATAACAGAATTATTTTTGTCAAGTCTATCCCTAAATCTGATTAGTATTTGGAAGAAATATCTCATTATGTTTATTTAAAGTATTTGAAATAATGGCATACTGAATGTATTTATTCTTCTCAATGAAAATGTACTGTCATTATACTAAAATTGTTCAATCTCACAGTAAAAGTTGGTGGTATCTTACATATATAGAATATTTATTTTTTCTAAGACATTTCATGTTTTTATTGTCCCTTGTTATTGTATAGGGCATCTCCCCCCCTTACCATCTGATTGTTTCTGAACAAAACTAATGATTTTACCTTTTTTATTTTATTGGAACACTTTACAGAAATCCACATATTAATTTTAAAATGTTGTGTTTATTTTATTGAGTCTTTAAGATACACATACAAATCCTTTGTAAATAATAATGTTTTTCTTTATGATTTCCAATAGGTAAAATATATTTTGATGGCTTGAAATTGTTGGAATTCTATTAAATAGGAATGATAGTTGGCATCTTTGGCACATTTTTACTTGTAAGAACTGTCTCACCTCTGGTTATGTGTCAGAGAGAGTACTATTTTTTTTTTTTTGAAGATTTTATGTATTTATTTGAGAGAAAGAGCAAAGGAGAGAGAGCACAAACATGGGGAAGGGGCAGCGAGTGAGGGAGAAGCAGACTTCCTGCTGAGCAGTGAGCCCAACATAGGACTTGATCCCAAGACCCTGAGATCATGACCTGACCCAAAGGCAGACATGTAACAGACTGAGCCACCCAGGCAACCCTAGAGTACTATAAAAATAAATATGTATTTATTTGAGGGAGAGAGAGAAAGGGCACACATACATGTGCATGCATAAGTGTCATATGGGGCAGAGGGAGAGAATCTTCAAGCAGACTCCCTGCTGAGTGTGGGGAGTCCAGCACTGCGCTAGATCTCAAGACCCTGAGATTCTGACTGGGGCTGAAACCAAGTGTCTGGACACTCAACAGGTTGAGCTACCCAGGCACTGTGAGATATTATTTTTACATCAAGGAAGTTGTTTTCTACTACACCTAATTCTTCGTTTCCTTGTTTTAATTAAATGTTTTTTCTTCTACTGTATGTGTCCATCGATTTTTCTTGTTAGGTCTTTGATGTGTTTTGCTACTATTTTCTTAGTTAATCTTTCTTAGTTAAATCTTCCTTAAATTACTGCTTGACACTATTTTTCCATTCAAATTAGTGCTGCTATTGATTTGGGTATTTTTACATATATATCCAGAAGTGATTATGTATTTTTTGTTATGGGGCCTTCTTAATTAACTTTTGGTATTAAGGCTAAGATACCCACATAAAAAGTTAGATGAAATAATACAAACATTGTGTAATTGCAAACAAAGTGTAAATGTGAAATAAATGTTAAACAATGTTATTTATTTTATGGAGCAGACAGTATTAGTGAAAAGATTTTGTAACACTAGGTTACAAACTCTTTCCTTGAGTTTGAATCCAGTTGGTCCTGCTCCCGGTCTTTTTTATATTATTGTACTACATCATATTGGTGACATTTCCAATTTCTTTTATTCATGTAATTGATTTTTTGATATTACTTGAGTTAATTTCAATTATTTGTATTTTCCCAGAACTGTTCACAGCATTAAGATTTTCAAATATATTAACATCATTACATATGGTACTTTAAAAAACATAGGAGCAGCAAGGTGGCAACAGTAACCTCCTCTGATTTTGTTCTTATGTCACTTTCCTGGGTCTAGTTTTATTCATTTATCCTTAAAGGAATTGGATGCAGCATTACCTCCTGTTATGGACTGAATGTTTATGTTCTCCCCAAATTTCATATTTCAAAGCCTTAATACCTATGATTTTGGAGACGAAGCCTCTAAGGAATTAATTACAGTTAAATTAGGTCATTAGGGTGGGATTCTGAACTGATAGGCTCAGTGTCCCTAGAAGAGCACCAGAGAGCTCTTGTTCTTCCTCCTGTCCCTGCAAACCCACAAGGTCATGCAAGCACAGAGCTAGAAGGTGGCCATCTGCAACCGATGGGGTGAACTCTCACCAGAAACCACCCTGCTGATACCTTAATCTTGTAATCGCAGCCTCCAGAACTGTGAGAAAATAAATTTCTGTTGTTTAAGCCACCCAGTGTGTGGCATTTTATTGTAGCATCCTCTAGCAGACTAATGTACTTCCTCATCGAAGTTATTTCCACAGTCCTCTTACTGTGAATGTCTGTCACAGCTCTTACTTTATTGTCTTGCTCAAGAAATATTTCTTATATAAATGAAAGCAACAAAAAGTCATATACCTGTTCCTGAAGGAATGAACTCACTATTCAGTTAACTTGTGTATATGTTAATGGGGCTGATTATCTCTAGGTGTAATGACCAAATCTTTTATTCTGGGCGTGAAAAGAGAGAAATAAATCCTGAATGTCTTCCCTTTGGTGTCTGAGCCACCAGTAGATCTTCTCCAATATTATCTATTTCTCTCTCTCTAAATTTAAAATTAGAGATAAAGATAACAATATTCACTCATAATATGTTCATCTGACTCAAACTTGTTTTTTATTTTGATGCTATGTGAAATAAGTGCTAGATTGTATCTTTAAAAAATATGAAAAAGAGGACCATCAACTGGCTTTTGGAAGATGCAGGACACATGGCACATGGTTCTGTGACTGAAAACACGTGCTCTGGACACTGTGTGCCTGATTTTCAATCCAGGCTCTACCTTTGGCTCTCTATGAAATTCTCTGGCAACATCTTCAACTTCTTCAGGTCTCAGTTATTCATCTAAAAAATAAGAATACCTACATGCCAGATTTGTGCACGTATGATTAATTGATACATGTAAATTACCTGGAACAGTCCTTGGCGCGTAGAAAGTATTTGGCAATTATCAGCTGTGGTATTTACTACATATACATGTGTTTGGCTTCAGAAGTATTTCTCATTACTGGATATGAAATTGCCACACATAGCAGTAGCAGGAATAAACTTTGCAGTTCCTCTGAGTCACAGAGGTGCAGGAGATTTTACATGGAGTATCCGAGTCACTTAACCACTGAGCGACTGGTCACTTCTCAGAAAAAAAACAAAGTAGCATTTTGCAGTATGAATGTGTCACTACTTGTCATTGGTCACGATGCAAAAAGCAATTTGCTCCACTTTAATTTGATTTTGTTCCATCTTTTAGAGTAATTACCAGACAATTATTTTGTCATAAACTGTATGCTCCATAGGCAAATCTGGCTCCATGAGATTAAGAAACTCATTTTCTCTGATGTGCTTTGCCCCTCTTTGACCTTCAATTTCTGAAAACATATTTTTCAGGTGTTCTCTTCGGGAGTAAGTGATTTTTCAGTCATGTTCATTTTCTTAATTTTCATTGTTCTTATGTATTGAAATTCCATTTTTTTCCCTACAACCAGCAAACTAACTAACCCATGGTTTTGTATATAACAAATGCTCGTTAAATATATTTGAAGTTTTTATGTTTATGTGACACAATGTTATAAATGGATATTACAAAAATATATGTAAGCTCCCTTAAAGAACTCACAAACCAGAAAAACAAGTAGCAAAAGAAGATAACAATCCTACTCAATAATATATACTTTAAAAGATATTATCTCAATATGAAAGACTTCCTCCTCTGTGCTCCCATAATTGCTGTGTATCTCCCTAACTGGACACTTGTATTATAATGAGGTCAAGGTTGATTTCCTTGTGTTCCTCCTCTCTTAGACCCTAAGCTCCACAGAAACATGAACAAAATTTATTTTGACATCCGATTATAGTTACCTAACACAGTCTCAGGTACATGGAAGGCATAAGTATCTTCTAAATGAGTAAGTAAATAAATGAATGGATGAATGAATGTTCAAACAAATATTATGAACTTATGGCTTTTTCTTTCTTTCTTTCGAGTGGAAAGAACAAATTTCCATGGTCATATGCATTATGAGATGATGATCCTCAAGCTCCCACTCTCTGGAAATTTCCAACCATAACAATTTCAGTGCTTTTAAGATAGTGGTTTTTTGCTCCTGTGGTATAAAAGAAGACTCAGATGCTTTAGAAATCCCAAAGCTAGGGAAACTGCAAAAGTTTTGTTTTGCTAAATGGCAACTCTGTGAAATCTAAATATAAATGAGATCCTTAAAGCAAAAGAACACAGTATTTAAATGTGATTCCATGAATTGCTGACAATAGAGTTGATGGGAAGCAAATATAGGCACAGTTCAAAACCAAATCACCTGCTTTCAGAAGCACTGAGAAGGGAGATTGGAGTTTTTTACTTTTTATGGTATTAAATGATTAACATACTGATAGGGCTAGGAAACCCTAAGATACTATATTTCATGTTCTTTCTATTTATATTTCAGTTAAATAATAAATTGAATGAGAAATTGAGACTCATAAATAATTATTTCTAAAAATGATGGCATTATTCAAGGCCTGGAGTTAGAGTTAATTAATGATTGTCAGGTAGTTGACAATGGAAATGTTTGCAAGACTTACATTGACTAAAGATGAGATTTGTGAGTATTTGTGTTGAAGGCAATAGAAAATAATTAAGAAACAGTTTTTAGCTGGGAGGCATCTTTGTGAAAATCTAATCTGACAGCCTCATTTTATAGCTTGATAGCGTTATGAAATAGATATGTAAAAGTCAAATTAGCACTAATACTACATATTTGTGACACAATAGGAACTTGAAGCCACATAGTTTGACTTCCAGTTCAAGACTTTCCATAATACAATGTCTCTTCTCTTCATGAAATGAAGAAACTGTGATAGTAATAATTCAAAATGAAAAAGAGTCCAAAATCAAATCACTGAGTGAATTAAAATGAAAATAATTCAAATAGAAATGTAAACTGAACAGGGAAGTCTTGCCTGGATATTGAATGGAACCAGTAGCTTGTCTTGGCCATGCTGCTACACATTCTTTTACTGTCTTCTCCTTCAGGGCACTGCATTGTGTCCCAGACACCTGAACCCAGGGAGGCTGGGTAGAAGGGGAACCCAAGCCAAATGGTCATGTAGGTGGACACACAAATTTATTCTTTTTTTAAAAGATTTATCTATTTGAGAGAGAGAGCTCCAGCATGCAGGAGTGGGGAAAGGGACAGAAGGAGAGGGAAAGAAAGAATCCCAAGCAGACTCTGGGCTCCAGGAGAGAACCTGATGGTGGAGAGGAGCTCGACTTGGGGTTCAGTCTTATCATCCAGAGATCTTGACCTGAGCTGAAACCAAAAGTCAGAGGCTTAACAGACAGCCTCCAAGGTGCCCCCAAAAGTTTGTTCTTAAGTCTGATATTCTTTTAGTCCTTTTAAAATTGGAGGATCCCTTATCCTTCCCCACACTGTAAGCAAAAAAAAAGCTTACCTATCAAGGATTGCTTCTGCTCTGGGTAAGGAAAGTTTCTGGTGGGTATGGTTGTGAGAGAATTTATTTATTTATTTAGTTAGTTAGTTAGTTGAAGATTTTATTTATTTGAGAGACAGAGAGTAGGTGTGTAAAAAGAGACAGAAAGAGGGAGAAAGAGTGCACATGAGCAGTGGGGTGGGGGAGAGGGAGAAGAAGCAGACCCCTTAGTGGTAGCAGATAGACAGGAAGCATGGCTCTGAGGCTGGAAAATATCAGACTGGAACATGCTTCCCCTCTTTCTCCTGGACTTTATCCAAGGTTTGGAGAAAAGCAGGGGAAAAGAGAGAATAAACAATTTAACATGACCAAAAGAGACTGTTTCAATCAAGAGCTGGCAAACTATATGCCCAGTGGCCAACTCTAGCCATAGCCTGTTTTTGTAAAAAATTTTATTGGAACACAGACACATCCGTCTGTTTACATATTATCTAAGGCCACTTTTGTGCTATAATGACTCAGTTGAGTAGCAGTGGCAGAGACCTTTCGGCCCACAAAGCCTAAAATATTTAGCAACTGGCCTTCTGTGGAAAGTTTGCTACTTCCTGGTTTAAAGCATCAGGTAGAACTCGTTTTAAAACATAATGTGCATTTATTTATTTATTTATTTTTCTTGTGATGTGATGCCACAGTAAAAAGCCCGAGTAGTTTTAAGCAACAAACTCCACATTTCTCTTTACTGCTGGTTAAATCTACATGAAATTTCAGGCTCAAGACATTTGTATATAAATAACCATCACTATTAGCCACAGAATTGATGGTTGAACTTACATTAAGTTTTCTCTGCTTGCTTCAAAGTGACTATATATTTCTTATAGAATTCTTAGCAGGCAATGCAGTATTGGCAATGTACTTAGGTGAGACAGAAGGTGGGAGTGAGGTAGCAAAGAAATGAAAAACAGTTTCTCACCTTTACTTAACAGAGGCAGAGCCAAATGTGGTAGATGGGAAGGTGAAGGGGCCCCGGCCTCAGAGAGGCACAGGTGTTTTTTCTGGTTGGTGAGCTCCTAGCTTTGTCTCCTAAACTTTAGCCTTAGGGAAATGGGATTCTAAAGGGCATTTCTTTAGCTTTAAATAGTCCCAGAAAGAGTCTCAATACCTTGGGGAGACATTTTCTCAAAGTCCAGTTTCAAGGAAAAAGTCCTGCAATCTAGCTCATCTATGCCATTGTTACGGCAGAGCAACACAACTGAATTAGTCCACGAGTGTATTCAGTGTAAGATCCCCAAACATTTCAGAGTCCACCTCCCCTCTGCAATAGATGAATACTTTAAAACTTATAGTATTCTTTTTTGTTTTGTTTTTTAAGGTAGAAAGAAAGAAGAAAAAAGAAAAAAAAACACATGTGTATAAAATGGTTTGCATTCAGTTTCAAGGAAATTTTGCTTGGGATGTTCCCTAGATAATTTGTCCAGGACTTCAGAACTGGGCATATATAGAAGCACATGAGTTTTCTAGTCACAAATCATTTTCTGTGAATTCTTCCTACCTTCCCCATTCATTTTCATCTTTTTCAACCTCTATAACCTAGCCGTGCTTCCTGTGTTCACTTTATCATTTTTTCCCCTGGTTTCAAATAAAGGCATAATGATGAAAGGGGGAAAATAAGATTATGATGTGTATATCTTGTTATTGTGGTAGTGGTCAGCTTTTTTTATTTGGGGATCCTTGTGTCTATTTCTTGCTAGGAGAAAAACCCTGGCAGATACTATCTTGTTTAACCTCTGCCTCCAAGTAATTTTATACTTAACTGGTGAAAGATGACCGTTCCATTTCAATAGCCTTCTCCAGTGGAGAAGTTTTTTTTAGGTATAATTTACATCTTTCTTGTTGTAATTTGCAACCATTTAATTTGATTCTGTTACCATGTAGATGGAAAACATCTGGTCAACCTTTTTACAGAGCTTTTTATATACTGGAAACTAGTTATTAACAACCCTCAGCTATCCTTCCTTTAATAGTAATCTAAGTTTCTTTAACATCTCTTCATAATAATGTGCTGCTCTTTGTATACAAAGCTGTGATTGTTAGGACACTAATTTGGATTGTTTCTTAGAGTGGTCAAGAGTTTGCATTTATCCAATCACATTTCTTTTACTTCAATCCTTAATGTGTTGCTTGTGCACCTTTAAGTAGTGGCCTACAACTTCAAAAGCAAGTGAGATTTTGGGCCACAGGATTCCATATTTTCTGTCTCAAACAGTAGAGGAAATCCCTCATTTAAGAAGTCTTAAGGGGCACCTGGGTGGCTCAGTGGGTTAAGCCTCGGCCTTCAGCTCAGGTGATGATCTCAGGGTCCTGGGATCGAACCCCACCTCAGGCTCTCTGCTCAGCGGGGAGCCTGCTTCCTCCTCTCTCTCTGCCTGCCTCTCTGCTTACTCGTGATCTCTCTCTCTGTCAAATAAATAAATAAATAAATCTTAAAAAAAAAGTCTTAATAAACACTTCTTGTGTTTTCCTCAGTCTTGATTCACAGAATAAAATCTCACATTTTTCTTTAGAAAAACTAAACAGCAATCCAAACAAATAAATTATTAGATACTTTGTTATGCAAATGATTTCTTAAAAGACATTTTTAATGACAACAATGTGAAGATCACATTTTTTAAAAAACTTTAAACTCTTAGCAATGCCATCAGATGGTGGATCTCATTAAATAGTATTAAAGAAAACAAAAGAAAATCTGTGGGATTTATATGTTAAATTATCATATTGTAAATATAAAAGACCAGTTGTTCCATCTTGACAAATTCATAACTTTGCAGGACAGACACAAACATATTTTATCACATAAAATATTCATCAATTTTTTCTTTTGTTTTTATTGAATAGATTTTAAATGAGGCAAGAACATAGTCAAGGAAATCTCTAGTGAACACAAAGACTTTGCGAGAAGGACAGCTCAATTCTCATCTCCCACCAAGAGAGAGGTAAGATCTTGTGGTCATATGAGGTAGACTCAAGTCATTCAATAAATACAATGTTACTGACTAATCTTGAGTGCTATTCAAGTTGCTGTTGATACAACAGCTAATGAAGACAGACAAGTTTTCTTCTCTCATGCAGCTAACATTTTAGTGGGGGCACGGCAGACAACAATAAAAACAAGCAAACAAGACAGTATCAATTAGAGTAAGTATTTTTTTTTTCTTTTGGAAGATTTTATTTACTTACTTGACAGAAAGAGAGAGAGAGAAAGAGAGAGCAAGTGAGCGCACAAGCTGGGGGAATGGGAGAGGGAGAAGCAGGTTTCTTCCTGAGCAGGGAGCCCAATGCAGGGTTCGATCCCAGGATCCTGGAATCATGACCTGAGTCAAAGGCAGCTGCTTAACCAACTAAGCTACCCAGGTGCCCCAAAAGCAAGTTGTTTGAAGAAAATAAAATACAGTAGTATAGAATGACTAGTGCTAACATAAGTCAAATGATATATATTTAAGAGGAGACCCAAATGATAAGCAAGAGTCAGTCCCTCAAATGATCTGGAGAAAAAGCAACATAGAGAAACTAAAGGAAATAGAAAAATGCCCTTGTAACTGGACAAAATGCTGCGTGCTTTGCGAAGCTGTTCTTGTATTCTTCCCCACAAGGAGTGCATTTTCTGCCCCTCTCCATCAATTCAAATTCAAATCTCCCATATTACAAGTCCTCCTCCAATTCCATAAAGTCATCTATTTTGACTCCAGCCCTTAAATTTTTTTTTTTAATATTTCAATGGTACTGGGAAACTTCATACCTAATGATAGATTATGTAAATGTTTGCGACTTTCTCATGTTTTCAGAATACATGGTTATTTTTGTCATGATGAGAATTTTGTCTCTTTATTTTGTCCTCCATAGTAACAATCCTACAGACAAGCGATATTGACTAAATAAGACTCTTGAGGCTTGCTGAAGATTTACTAAAGCTTGCCACTTGACACTGAAATTGTGACTTATTCCTTAGATCTTCTACCTCTAAAAAGGGTTTTATTAAAAAAAAAAAAAAAAAAAAGGAATGCTTCTGGGATAATAACCACAGTAGCTTGCCCAATAGTGACGAAAGTACGTTAAATAAGAGTAAAGTAATCAGAACTGCTCAGATTGGGCACATTTTCTAATGTATCCTAGAGAATTAATCTTTGCTTAAAGGACATAAGCCTAATTCTTTGCTTCTAGTTGTCAGTTCTTAGCCTTAATCTTTCAGTAACTAACCACTTTTATTCCCCCCTGTAAAAAGTGTCCTTTATTTATTGTCTTGGCTTTTGGAAGCAGTCTCTAAACATTACTAATACTATGCAGAAACCCATACTGTTGAGATTCTAATTTTCAAGAAAGGGGGCAAAAGATTATAGGAGCTGTGACATCAATACACTGAACATGTTGTGATGCCTGGCTGGCTTAGTTGGAAGGGCATGTGACTCTTGATCTTGGGGTCCTGTGTTTGAGCCCCACATTGGGTGTGGAGATTACTTAAGTAAAGCTTTAAAAAAATTGAACATGTCTCAGTGATATAGTGCTGTTTTCCAAATATAGAGACCAAATAATGATTTGAAATTATTTTTAGACCCACACACTATCAGAAGCAAATATTTTGGCAGTAACAAAATGCATATAAAAATGCATATGGTGGTAAATGGCAGAGTCCCTAAGAAAAATGTGAAAGGAAATCATTCATTCCAGTTAGTTCACTGTTTTGAGGAATTATTTTCTGCCTCTAGAATTATCAAATGACATTCAAACCAAAAATGGTCCTAAGTATTAGAAAATTTTTTATTCTGCTAGGTGTTTCAAGTCAGAATCTCATGATGGCATTTCAGGTCATTTGCTTAATTTGAGGGTTGGGATGAATGGAGGAAAACCAAGAATGGGCATCCCTTGAGTTGATGAGAGCCCTTGAATATGGTAGAGTGACAAAATTTTGCTATATGAACCTTCCTTAAAGCTGTCATTTAGATTTTTAAAGTACTTAGTGTTAAAGATATCCCTATTCTGTTTTTATCCGGCTCCAGAAAAATAAAGGTCATGCAACTGAGATACCGAGAATGACAATAGGAATAAGCCCTAAATGTGGAGCTTAAAAGGATCTAGACTGAATGAGAAAGAAGAAGAGTGTCTCAGACAGCTATTGTGCTCCAACTCACCCTGCTTTGAGTCCCACTTGTTACTCCAGCCTCTGTGGCAGGAGGTGACCATCTCCATACAGCCCTCCACCAGCCATGGCAGGTGCAACCCAACAGTGCCTTTCTCTGGGTCACAAGCCAACAACTTATTGCTTACAGACTTCTCTGACACATTGAATGTGGAATATTCTTGGGAACCTGCAAAGCATTCAGAAGTGCTGGGCAGTTACAATCTGAGGAGTCAACCTTGTCCCAATGGGAATAGGAACTGATGGATAAACGCTCTTGTCTCTCATCCCCTAGGGCAAACAGCCCTGACACACTTCGTAAAGCTCTTCAGAATGTGTCAGTGCCATGGACTTGAGTGCCAGTCACCTGTTTGGTAGTCAACTTGATAATGCATCCTGAGATAAGCGTCTTTGTCTTTCCTTTTTCACTTGTCTTCTTCTGTGCTCCTATTTCTTAGGATTAGATGTTTCTCAAAATTATTAGTCATCAAGTATTTGTCTCTACTTTCAAGATCTACTTTCAGAAGGACTGAAACTAAGACAATAGGGATTTAGGGGGAAGAAAGAAGGAAAGGGGCAGGGGGAGTGAACCATGTATTGTCCCCCCAAACAGTAGACTGTTAACTGATTTATATGCTAAGTCAAGGCTATGGGTAACCCAGAGTAAGTGAGAGAGTTTTACAGATAACCATAATTGTCTTTGAGTTTCTCCTTGACTCAGAGCACAATCCCCAAATGTCCCATTCTCCAGGGTTTCAAATGTGTTGTCTGAATGGAGAGTTAGAAAAATATATTTCCTTCTAATCCCAGGACAGTAGCTCTTTGTCATTATTACATACTTTATGGAGATTTATTAACTTACAACAGAAATCATAGGAAAACCATTATCTTCAACATATAAGGCAATGATTCTAAGTGGCAGTAATACTATTTTCTTATGTTACTCCTATTTGATAGTATATCTGTGTAGGTCTGTGTGTATGTGTAAAAGAGAAAGAGACTTTGTTTCGGTTTAACTTCTTTTAACTAGTACATTAGCTATTCTGTTTTAAAGGAATAAAAAGGACAGTTTGATTTTGATACAATGTAGTTCATGATCCTAACATTAAAATGTTGGTTGTTTTCAGTTTATGGTGGTTATAAATCTCGGCTGTTGACATTAAATCTTATTTATAAGCTATTTAAACTTCTGCCAGAGGCAATCTGAGGTTTCTGCATTTATGAAATAAAACATTTAACTCTCATGAATCACAATATCAATTTGACCTACTGTGCACATTGTAAACTACTCATACTCAATTCCCGTGAAACTTAGCATTTCCGTAAGATTTGGGTGGAAACTCATTTTCCTGCATTACTGCACACCATTGACTTATAAATAAGAGAAAGCTTAAATTGGCAAAGTGACTTTGTGCTTCTTGAGATGCTATTTATGCACATACATTTCCTTCCCTGATTAAAGCTTTTATCCTTGTTCTTTGAAATATTATATTTGTAATTTCATTAGACATATCAAAACACGTCAGAATGCAACCATTTTTCAGTATCTAATTTAGCCGAAACTGCAAATGAGTGCTATTTGTTTTCAGGGTTGGTTTTATTTCATTAAGTCAGAATTACTTGTTTTATAATTACATGTGGAAATAAATAGCCTTTTCACAGGCTAATGAAAAAAATCACTCACTCAACTTTATTCCAAATTTATCAGGCTGGCAGAATTTCAAGTAACCTTTTACTCATCTTCACCATAAGAAATTAATTTCTCTTTCTCAACACAATAAAAATGTTAATTGGCATTTTTCTTAATTAGTTAAAAATCATAAAATTTTTGACGAATGAAGGAGAAAGATTTGGTAAACACATAGCATTAGAAAGGAGATTTGGACATGACAGAAAAAAAGGTTTTATTTATAATGCCTACTCCTTTCAAAATAGTTCTTCAACTGAAAAATATCTAAAGAGAGAAATAAACTAAATTTGATATGATTATGTACTTTTTTAATAAATAAAACTTTTTCCTGAGGGAAAAAGTCAAATTCTGGCTTTCTAAGAGCTATGAGTAGGTTTTATACTGTTTCACTGAAAATGGTAATTATCCTCTATGATAATGGGATTATTTTACCATACATTGCTGGGGGCGAATTTAAAATGCAACCAAAACCATCAGCAGAGCTTAATTTGAAGTTAGAATTGTCATGATCACATTTGCTCCACATTCATCGGAATCTCCATGGGCAGTACTAAATTGCACATCAGTTATTCATGACTTGGTGGTCACAGTAGTAAACATGGTGGAACACTCAGCTACTTCCTTTAGGATTTTGGCACTCACTCATTTCCCCAGTTGCTGGGTCTATTGGCTACTGGCAGTTCACAGTTGAGTCCCTCCATCGTGGGGTGCCTCTTCCAAAGCTGTTCCTACATCACTGTCTCATCAAGGAGCCAGTACAAAGGCTCAAGCCCCTTGCCAAGGTGGGCCCTCTGAAGGGCCATCCCATCTCCAGGGCTCCTTAGGATCATGTAAGATCCCCTGGAGGAGTTTCGTGGCAGAACCCCCCTCCCTTCATCCAATATTGCTTCCCTCATTCCTATATCGATGCTCCCCAAACACTCCCCGATACAGCTCTGCACACACTTCCTCACAGTGGCTGTTTCTAAGGGACTGGCAAAAAGACTGGCAACATTTTTGGTTATCACATGTGTTACAGAGTGAAACCACTCTAAAAAGTTATTTTTGTTTTGGTGTATGGATTGATGGTGATTATTCTGAAAATTTTTCAGATTCAAGTAACAATTTCTATTGTATAGAGAAGAAAATTCTGAAGTCTTAGCCATCTATTTTAACCAAGCATCTGGAGACGTCTCAACCCTTTATGAGAAAAATATTGGTTTTGCCTAGAATCACCCTTTTTAGTACAAGTCTGTGGAAAGTAGGCAGCCTTGGTGTAAGGGCCAAAGGAAAAGCTAATTTTATTCCTAGGAGCAGGAATTCTAATAGACACAGAAATCAGATCATCTCTCTCTTTCTTAGAACATTTCAATGACTTGCCAGTGCACTAATTTAAAAAAAAAGAAAAAAAAAATCCAAGCTTCTTAACATAGGTGTGAGATTTGGTCACTATCAGTTTTCCTAGCTCCATTTCATGCCAGTCTCCCTTCCACTCCTCATCCCAACCACGCCGGTCTCCTCACTATTCCTTGAATGTGTCAAGTCATTGTCTTCCTAAGGGCTTTGCATTTCTTAGAATGTTCTCCACTTTTTCAGAGGGTTTGATTCTCATTTTTCAGGTCACAATTCAGATGCCACCTCTACAAAGAGAACTATGTGGACACTATCTAAACTAGCACCCCTCTCCCCAGGGACTTTCACTCATGTTTTCCTACTTATTTACATCATAGACGTTATCACCATCTTGTTTATTAATTTGTTTACTTGTTTACTATCTATTTCCTCTAAATAAAATGTGAACTTTGTGAAAAATGCACTTTGTATTGTTTCTTGTAGTATCTCTAGCATAAATATTTGCATAATATTTATGGAGGATCTATTATTAAGAATCTTTCTTAGAGATGGAACTATCATTATGTGATGTTCTTAAAAATGCCATTAAATAAGATCCTTTTTGAATTAAAAGCCCCTTCAGATTGACCCCTTGAGAACTTGAGAGCCACACTTAAAAACTTCTTATCTCTCAGTACTAACTTCCCCATAATAAAGAGTGCATGAGTCACATCTCCAAAACTGTCAACAACACATTGCCCAGAAGTGTCCTACCAACAATCATGTGAGGCAATATAACATGGTGGCCAGGAGGAAAGGTTCTGAGATAAAGTCAGATAGCTCTACCATTTATGAATAGCATGATCCTGGACAAGTTACTTATATTATAAGAGCTGGATTTTTCGTTTGTAAAGCATGGAAAATAAGAGAAATCACCTCAAAGCCCTTCTGTTAGGATTAAATGAAATAACATACTTATAGAAGTGAAAGCCAACAGATTTCTGCCACCTTCCATTCAGACACAACAGCATTCACACCATTATACCCTTCCTGCCTGTTGCTATGAGTTTTTCTTATTAAAATCAATCTCTTTATTTGACAGTAAACCCTATCCCCTTTTGCCTAACCAAGAATTATTGAGTCCCTTTCTTTCATTATCATTAATTTTTGACTTCTGTAGCATTATTTCTATTACAAGGCTGAGAACTTTCCCATCTTAAAACAAGTAATCAAACAAACCTCTTGATTCTGCTTCTGGGCCAGCTACTGCTCCATTCTTGTATTCTACTTGTATTTCTACCTTGCACTTCTGCAAAGACAACTGCAAAGACAACTGCAAACTAGTTGTCTATTTGTTCACTTTCTTCAGGGTTTCTGCTCGTGTTCTATTAAGTACATTCTACTCAGGCATCTTCCTTTGCTACTTCATGAAATTCTTCTCCCATTTGCTAAACTCAGTGATGAATTCCCAGTCTTTATCTTACTTGTACTTTACTTGGAAGCAATATTTGATACAATTGCTTTCTCCCTCAAGCAAAGAGTTTCCACTCTTGTATTAAATTACCACATTCCCCTAGTTTTCCTTCTTCTTTATTAGTTATTTCTTCTTTGCTTCTTTTTTGGTTACACCCATTCTTCCTAAGCAATCAAGATTCAAGTCTCCCAGAGCTCAGGACTTGGTTTTTATAGGTTCTTTTGTTTCACAACTATGTGTAAATGTATATATTTAGATGAGACCTCGCCCCGAACTCTAAACTATTTCAAGCTGCCTACTTGATCTTTCCATCTGGATAACCCACAGATATCTGAAACGTATTATGTTTAACAATGAAATCTTGGTCTTTTACCAATCTTGTTCCATCTGTTGCCTTTCCCATCTTACTTGATGGTAAACCCCTGTTTTCAGATGTGCAAGTTACAGCCTTTCAAAAGGAAATTCTGCTGACTCCAACCTACATATAGAATTTACTACTTCTCTCCATTTTCAAGGATACTTTTAAATGAAGTCATTGTCATTTTTCTTCTGGAATATTGGAATAGCCTTTTTCTTGCTTATATTTTTATGCCTCTTACAGTCTCTCAGATGCCAGAAATTTAAATTATAAACCAGATCATTTCACTCTTCTGCTTAAAGCTTTTTGACCGGCTCTCTGTGAAATTTATCTATCTATCCATCTATCTATCTATCCACTGCAGTTCCTGGCACAGTACTCCTAGGATTCTTGTAATTTCCTAAGTGATAAGAGCACTACGAACATCTTTTGTTCTAATGTTTGGTCTTTAACTGTAGTTCCCAACACAGAGCTCTTAAATCCCTTGGAATTTCCTGCTTGCTTAGAGAATCTTTTGTTCTAATGAGGTGATTCTGGATGGATGCCTGTCTGGGAGCTGGTTTCCAGAAAGACTAACCCATGATTAGACATTTATGACTTTCACCCTCTATCTCCTACCCTACAGGAAGTGGAGAGAGGCTGGAAACTGAGTTAATGATCAATCATGCCTATGTAATGAAGCTTCTATAAACACCCCAAAGATACGGGGTTTGGGGAGCTTCCAGGTGGGTGAACATGTGCCAGTACTGGGAGACTGTTGTATTCCGTGAGACCAAGAAAGCTCCGTGCTCTTCTCCACATACCTTGCCCTATGCATCTCTTCATTTGGCTGTTCATCTACATCCTTTATCATATCTTTTATTCTTTAATTAACTGGCAAACACAAATAAGTGTTTCTTTGCATTTTGTGAGCTCTTTTGGCAAACGATCTAATCCAAGGAGGAGGACGTCATAGGAATCCCCAAGCCGACCCCAGGATAACCTGACGATGAATGACTTGGGATTGGCATCTGAAGTGGGGTGGGAAAAATCTTGTGGGAATGAGCTCTTCTTCACCTGTGGGATCAGACACTTTCTGTGGTAGACAGGGTCAGAATTATAAGTTGTAGGACACTCAGCTGGTGTCATAGAGAATTGTTTGGTATGGGGAAACCCTCCCCTGCCCCAATACATCTAATGTCAGGAGTGTTTTGAGTGTGGTAATAATGTGAGTAAAGGAAAAACACCCAGGAATAGTGTAGGTATTTTTTTTTTTTTTTTTTTTAGCACACTCCCCGTTTTATTTAGATAAAGTCTTAGGATCCTACTGTTTCCTTCTTTACATCCCTGCTCATTACTGTTTTATTGACTCCTACATATATTTGCCCTCAGGTTGCCTTAGGCATTTGATTTAAGACCTTTCAAGATCTTTCCTTATTATTTTAATTTTCAAAACTAGAGAATTTATAGTTGTTTATTAGGAATTAAGGATCACATCCAATAACTTCCAGTCCCAGATGTAGTTTTTAAATTCTTAATTATGTTGCCTCTCTCAAATTTAAAATAACCATTTACATTTTCAGGAATTTTTTTTTTCAGGCTCAGTAATGAAAATATTTAAGCAGAAAGAAAAAAGGTCACAAAATGTATGGTGTGACATATATTTATTAGGTTTCTGGCACTGACTCAAATATCATATTTAAAAAAACAACAGTATGAGGATATTTATTTTTTTTCCAGTCAGTGATATTCCAGGGCTACTGGTTCCTATTTGCCGATAAAATTAAAACAAAAATTAAGAGCAAATGAGAAACCTTTAACTTTCACTTTAAAAAAAAGAGGTTGTTAAAAATGAATCATTATGGCTCCTATAAGTAACACAGAATACATGCCAAACTTTTAAAATTTTAATTTAATTTTTAAGATTTTATTTATTTATTTGACAGAGAGACAGCAAGAGAGGGAACACAAGCAGGGGAGAGTGGGAGAGGGGGAAGCAGGCTTCCTGCTGAGCAGGGAGCCCTATGTGGGGTTTGACCCCAGGACTCTGGGATCATGACCTGAGCCAAAGGCAGGCACTTAAACCAACTAAGCCACCCAGGTGCCCCCAACCTGTTTTTTAAAAGTCAAATGTGACATTATTCTGGAAAAATAAAAGATTTAAAACCATTGTGTTATGCTAGTAAGATGATTTTTGAACTCTCAATGTATAGAATATACCAACATTTTTACGCTTCCCTAGTCTAATGTTATATTATCATATTTAACTGCCAGTAGTATAATTACTTCAAAGATTTGATTCATTAAACCTGTCATTTACATGAAATTCTTTAAAATGAAAAGTATGAAAGATCTCTTTTTTTTTTATTGTTTCCAAAGCAAAGGAATTCTATGCTTTCTCTTTCTCTCAGTGTCTTTTTCTTTTCTACTTATTCTTTTTGATTTTATGCTTTTGAAATTAATCACCGTGCATTCTTGAGGCATTTCTTATGTATTCAAAATCACAAGCCAAATCTAAAATTTTAGCTAATTA
The DNA here is from genome assembly GCF_922984935.1 of Meles meles. Classification (NCBI taxonomy): domain Eukaryota; kingdom Metazoa; phylum Chordata; class Mammalia; order Carnivora; family Mustelidae; genus Meles; species Meles meles. The sequence goes on from NC_060070.1 coordinate 35,569,557, forward strand.
AAGTTTCTGACAGGTAAAGAATACAAAATAATATGAAGACAGCTTTAAATCCACATGTGACAGTCATTTGCAGAAAATGCAAGTTTGGCTTTAGCGATATATGGAAATATGAAAAATCTTTCAATCAGGGTGTGTCTTTTTACAAATGTTAGGGTATGACTGGGTCTCAATTCAGATTTTTGATCTCATTGCTAGGCTTAGGTAGAGATAACATCTTATCTTGATACAATAGACTATTATTGTTCAACTCTTTAGTAATATCTTTCATTGTGGACTTTCATCATTTAGTGATTATTCAAGTGAACCTGAGACAAAGATTTACTCTCTCACCCTAAAATATCTTACTTTATACTGACCCATTTTGTCTTGTGATTCTAGCTGTTTCATGAGATTTCTTTAGAGAATTTGTCTAGACCAGTTCTGTCTAATAGAACTTCCTGCAATGATGGAAATATTCTATATCCACTCTGTCCCATATGGTAATCACGAGCGACACATGGTTATTGAATGCTTGAAATATGGCTAGTGTGACTGAGAAACAGAATTTTAAATTTTATTTAAATTTATTTAATTTACCTTTAAGCTTAAGTAGTCACATGTAATAATTCTGGTTTCAGTTACAATATGTAAAGAACTTGGACATTGTCACTCCTGTCTTTAAAGCCAGGGGAAAGTTGAACAATTGAAAATCAATGTCTTTCTGGACTCATGGAAGAACTAAGGTCAAAGAGCAAACTGCTACCCCAAATCTAGAGAGACAGCTGAATCTTGAGAATTGCAGTCCAGATCTCCTTACCTGGAACAGAAGCGGCTGGAGCTGCAAGCTGGCAGGGATATTTAGATGGTCACCTTCATGAACTGCTGAACCTAAGTGTGGACTGGCCTGAGTGCCTAACTTGTGAGGGCTGCAGTCTTGGGAGACCGCTACATTTTCTTGGGTTTTACCCCCATAAACACCAGTTCTCCCAGTGAAGAGCCAGGATCCCTCTCCTGATTCTGGTAGGGGAAGGAGGGAAAAAATAATTATGAGATATACTTAGGATAATCTTTATAACAAAGACTTTCTCTCCAAGGGAAAAGACTTTACTAGAGCCTTATCTGAACTGGAGAAGGTGTATTTCTCCAATAGCAGCTGCTCTAACTTTCTTACATGACCTAAGAAGAAATAAAAAGCTAAGAAAGTCTCATGAAAGTCATAGCCTACAGACATAAGCCCACTGAAAGACTTAGATTTAATCATAAGTTTACAGCATACTTTTCCACCACCCACGCCTTACCCCCTTGCCAACAGGACTCTGGTATATAAACAGTGGATTGCAGCTGAAAGAGCTACAAGAGGCAGGTTCTAAACCAGGGAGAGTCCTCAGGGAACTCTAAAAGAAAATGTCTAAGAGAAAATGGAGCACGAAGACAACTGTGGAAGCAAAACAAGGACACTAACAGAGTGTGACGTCTCTGGTACCTACAGCTGGAACTCATTACTCACAACCCAACTGCAAGCTGGAATAATTGGAAATTTCACACTGAAGTCCTATTTAGGGGCCCCTGGGAGGCTCAGTTGGTTAAGCGTCTGCCTTCGGCTGCCTGGGACCCTGGGATCAAGTCCCGCATCAGGATCCCTGCTCACCTGGGAGCCTGCTTCTCCTTCTCCCTCGGCCTGCTGCTCCCCCTGCTTGTGCTCTCTCTCTGTCAAATAAGTAAAATCTTTTGTTTAAAAAAAGTCTTATTTACCTCAGTTCTTATTAACTGACACATTGTTTCTAGTTTTTGACAAAAAATTATAATGTATGCTGAAAGCCACCAAAAACACATCCTGAAGAGAAAAAAATAAGCATTAGAACCAAACTCAAATATGATACAGATTTTGGAGTAATCAGACAGAGAATTTAATATGTTAAGGGCTCTATGGAAAAAAATAAATGACATGCAAGAACAGATGGGTAATTTAAGCAAAAAAAAAAAAAAATGAAAGCTCTAAGACAGAATCAGAAGGATTCAAAACCACTGTCACAGATATGAAATATGCCTTTGATGGGCTCATCAAGAGACTGGACATGGACAGGAAAGAATCAGTAATTTTAAACCCATGCATATCATTTTCAAATTGCAGAAAACTGAAGATGAAGATAAAAATCTTGAAAGGTGCCTGAGGAGATTAAAAAATACTTTATCTATAAAGAAACAAAAATGATAATTATAGTGACTTTTTATCAGAAACCATGCAAGCATGAAGAGAGTGGAATGAAATATTTAATATCAAAAACCCCACCACCCTAGAATTCTAAATCAGAGAAATTTTCCTTTAAAGTGATGGAGAAATAAAGACTTTTCAGCCAAACACAGACCAAGCCTATTCTTTGCAAACGAACCTGTTCTCCAAGAAATGTGAAATGTTTTCAGGGTTAAAGAAAATGATGTTAGAAAGTTTGATCAGGGGCGCCTGGGTGGCTCAGTGGATTAAGCCGCTGCCTTCGGCTCAGGTCATGATCTCAGGGTCCTGGGATCGAGCCCCGCATCGGGCTCTCTGCTCCACGGGGAGCCTGCTTCCTCCTCTCTCTCTGCCTGCCTCTCTGCCTGCTTGTGATCTCTCTCTCCGTCAAATAAATAAATAAAATCTTTAAAAAAAAAAAAAAAGAAAGTTTGATCAAAAAAAAAAAGAAAGAAAGAAAAAAGAAAAAGAAACTTGGATCTGCTTAAGGAAAAGAAGACTGTCAGAGAAGGAATAAATAAATGAAGGCAAAATAAAGTCTCCTATTTTGCTTATTCTTAATCTAAAAGATAACTTTTAAAAATAATAATAACAATGCATTAAGTGATTTTAGCGTATATATAAATCAAATTAAGAATAACTTATTAAGTTAAGCAATGATCTTAATAATCTTAAGCAATCACTCAATAATCTTAAGCAATGATCTTAATTTCTTAAGAAATTAAGAATAATAATTAAGAATAACTGTGTCATAATGGATTGAAGGGAGGGATTGAGAATTCTCTTAAAAGGTATGTTCAGGGGTCATCTGGGTGGCTCAGTTCATTGGGTCACCAACTCTTGGTGTCAGCTCAGGTCAGTTCAAGTTCTCATGGGTTGTGAGTTTGAGCCCTGTGCAGACCTCTGTGCTCAGCAGTGGGGGTGTGTGTATCCTGATTGAGGATTTTCTCCCTTTGCCCCTACCCCCACACTTGCTTGCACACTTGCTCGCTCTCTCTCAAATAAATAAATAAATAAATCTTAGAAAACAAAAACAACTATCTTTACTACACACCAAGTGATACAGTGGTATTTGAAAGTGAACTTAGATTAGTTAAAAATGTATATTGCAAACTCTAAAACACTGAGTTTTTTTTTTAAGTATAATTGGTATGCCAAGAGATAAAATAAAATCACAGAAGATGCTCAGTTACAACCACAGAAGGCAAAAAAAGAGGGAAAGAAAAAGAAACAAAGAACAAATGCAATGAATAGAAAACAAACACATGAGGTATAAATTAATCCAGCTAGATCCATAATAATTTTAAATGTGTATGTTCTATATACATCAGAAAAACACGATAAAAAAATAAGACCAATAAGATGTTGCTTACACAATCCTACTTTGAAATATAAAGATTCAGGTAGTTTAAAAGTAAAGGGATAAAAGAAATTCATACCATCCTAGTAGTAACTAAAGAAGCCTGGAGTAGCTCTCTTAATTTCGGACACAGCATACTTCAGAATAAGACAGGTTATCATAGATAAAGGTGAACATTATATAATGACAAAGTGGTCAATTCTCCAGAAGTCATAACAATCCTTAACATGTATGCATCTAACAATAAATTTTCAAAATACATGAGGTGATAATTGATGGAACTGTCAGGAGAAATAGACTAATCTATGGAGTTGAAGACTCCAACCCTCTTGCTTCAGTAATTGATAGACCAAGCAGGTAGAAAATCAGTAAGAATGTCATTGATCTGAATAGCCATAAATAGTCACCTGTGGCTAGTGGCTGCCATATTGAACAGTGTAGCCTCTTGCTATTCTTGCTCTGGCCTACTCCTCTGACCTCTTGCTATTCAAATGAGGTTTTTGGACTAGCAGTATTGCTTTGTCTTGTAGCTTCAGGCCACAGCCAGAACTACTAATTCAGAATTTTCATCACTAGCAAAACTGCCAGGTGATTGGTATGTAAATTAAAGTCTGAAGAGCACTGCAATTGACTATCAGAAAAACTAAACGTTCTCCATGATTAGACCAGCATATCTATTGTTACTTATCTTTCCACTCTGATCATTAGCACTGTCTACTGGTAACTATCATTAGATCATATTTGGAAATAGGAAATAGTGAGAGCGTGGTGGTATTGTCATCCTCTGGAAACTTAAGTCAGGACAACTTTACTTCTAAGGGTGATCCCATTGCAAGGTTTAAACATATTTCTGCCCCAAACCAACTACAGCTGTGCTTACGGAAGATTATGAGCAGACTTTACCTATGTTCTTCATGCTCAAATCATAATATTTTGTATGTGATAGTACTTCAGATATATGGAGTGCATTTTCTGGATAATTACACAAATCCAGAGTAGTGTCAGAGTCCGAGAAGAGTCACAGTTGTGGTTATGGGGACCAGGAGGAGTAATAAAAACAGGCATCAGTTTATAAGAGATTATGCATTAGATAGAGAAATGTAGAAGAGTAGATGCCCCAAATAATATTCACATGTGACATCAATGAATGATTGCCCAGACCAAAAAAAAAAATTGTATTTTAATTTTTATGTATTTTAAAGTTTTTTAAGATTTTATTTATTTATTTGTCAGAGAGAGAGAGAGAGAGTGAGCGCACAAGCAAGGGGAGCAGCAAGCAAATGGAAAAGCAGACTCTGCTCTGAGCAGGGAGCTCTATGCATGACTTGATCCCAGGACCCTGGGATCATGACCTGAGCCAAAGGCAGACACTTAACCAAGTAAGCCACTGAGGTGTCCCCCAAAAGTGATATTTTTAGTAAGTGGTTATAACAATCCCCTCAGTGAGAAGAACCAAGAAAAAACAGTCCTAAGATAAAGAATAGAGAAAAAAAAGAAAAAAAAATTGTGGCATTTGCCCCTCACTAATAGATACAATTATAGGAAAGAACAGGCCCTGAAAAATCTTTGGTTAAAGATGCAGAGTAAGTTTTATTAGTTGTTCTGTCTCAGAGCACATTGCTGCCTTCAGGCAGCCACACTAAGGCTGCTCTTCTAGCCCACCCCGGGCCACATGCAGCACCATAGTGTATCAAGCACCCAGCCTGTTCCCTCAGCACCTCAGGGCAGCAAACTTCAGAGACACCATAGATTTCCAAATTTTTGCCAAAGATTTTTTTTCCCAAAGATTTTGATAACCAAATAACCATGAGCCTATACTGGTGGATCTATGTATTTTGTATTCTACACTGAGACTTCCTTTAGATGCTTGGACATACCAGCCAAGAAACCATCAGCAGATCATGAAAACCCAGAATGAGACCCCACTTCTAAATACAGTGCCCCTAACTCGTAGTAAAATACCAAAGCATCCAGTCTGGAAAGAACTCTTTAAACATTCTACCCTAGCAAAAATTTGTGAGTCAATTGTTGTAAGCAGAAAGACTGGTTGGTACTTGAAAATGTGAATATTTTTGTCTTCAAAAAATACAATAATTGACTGAAAACATTTCATCATCCTGGATGTTTGGCACATTTTACCTGGGGTGTAGTGGTTATAAGCAAATGCTGAAAGATGAAGCTATTGCTTTCTAACTGGTATTACAAGTTACTTGTGCCCCAAATAAAAGATTCTGTTAGCAGGATACTCCTATTTCAGTTTGGTAAGGCCGTTCTTTTGCCACATCAACTAGTGCCTGGAAGAAACAATGCTAGTACTTTGTGATATTTCACTATCTTGATATATGACCTCATTGTTCAACCTGTATATCTAGATGTCGCTGAGAATATATAATTTTACTACAAAAAATATTTAATGGGAAAGGAACACATCATGCAGACAATACATAAAACTTCAGAACATTAACACACAATCTTCAAATGCTGCTTCTACCTGGGATTCTGCTTGAATCAAGTACTAAGAAAAGTCTGGAGAATCTTGGGATTTCTGGGTGTCAAGAGAACTGTCACTTTTATGATTTTAAAAAAAGAACAAACTTGATCTAAAGATGCAGAATTTCAATCACTGAAATACATAAAAAAAAAACCAAATGAACATTTGGTTGAACCGAAAATATACTGTCTGAAATTAAGAACTCACTTGATGTGTTTAAGAGTAGACTGATGGGAGGAATAAGAAACTCAGAAAATCTAGCACGAATTCTTGGAATGTTCAATGTCCTTTCTTCATATTCCCATGGCTAAAGGCATAGGGGAGCAGTCACACTTTCTTAGAGATATCTGGCATTCGTTCTATTCATAATACATAGTTACATTGTCTACAAAATGTGGTTTTTATTTAATGGATAATGAGAATTATGTGAGAGCTACATATGTGAAGCTGTCTCTAGCTCCTATAAATATTTGTGTGGTCCATGAGTATTCATATCCACATTCAGGCAGTCACCTCCAGTTCTGAAACTGTTCACTACTCTTTCCAAATAAATGAAATCCAGTCTATGTCTGTGTTTGTGTGTATGTCCATGTCCATATCTGTATCCAAAGTCAGATCCATATCCACATCTATATCTATGTATTCTAGGTATAGATCTCTCTGTAGCTATATCCATATCTATCTAAGTCTCCACATCTTTATCTATAGCTAGAAAGCCTCTTCCTTGAGTACGGTCTTTCTTGTGCCAATCATTATTTCTGCTTTAATGTTACAGAATTAAACTAATCCATGTTTTCCTTTACTGAAGGACTGTAGCCTTTTTAATTTACCCTAAAGAAGTATATGGAAGTTATGTGTGATTATAATTTGCTTTCCATAATCATAATTTAGGAAAATATTCAATCTTTTATTTTCTTTCTCTTTTGCTTCCTTCTTTCCTTCCTTTCCTAATCCCCTTTTCTCCATCCCTCCTTTCTTTCCTTTTTTCTTTCTTTCTCCTTCTTCTTCTATCCCCTTCTCTTATGTACATGCACACACATCACTCCTGATCATCATTACCTTTTCATCATCATTATTTTTATTTCTGCCACGTTCAGTAAATAATAAACACCAGTATGATGGCATTTGTAATGCAAATGCATTTATAGACAGATCCACATTTTCATTTTCCCATGCTATCACCAAAATCCATTTCCATAATTAAGATCTAACTATATATGATGATAAAATTATTCAAAATCTTCAATATATATTACTAGGTTGTTTTCCCCACATTTTTTGACAGACATGAGGGAATTTGGTGAATCATCAAGTTGGACAAAGTTTTATTACTATATGTAAACAATTTAATAAATAATGTCTTGACAGTTTAGCATTGTATAGCTTTTAATAAACTTTTATAGGCATTTTTCCAATTACTGTGATCAATTATGTCACTGGATTGATCCAGGTTGATTCTTAGCCAAATCAGGTAAACAAAACCCTTCTTATTCAACTAGAAACACAGTCAGTGATAGAAATTAAAGCTATTTATTCTGCAAACCCAGAAAGCATGACAGTAGTATCTTTCACCAGCACAAATTACCTAGTTGCTGAGCGGTTTGGAAACCCCAGCACCTCATGCAAAGTACCCTTCACACTCCTAATCCCAGTTTTTCATAGAGCCAAAATCCCATCATTGACACAGATTCCAGAATTCCCAATTTTAATTCAGTATGCCAAAAACCTAAATTCATGGTGTCCACACCATTTTAAGCTTTGATCTATATTTTAAATTGGAAAACACCAGTCAGAAAGCTTGTATGTAACTACAAGGTTTCTAGATATTTTACCTTTCTATAATTTTATCTGATATTCAGCTTAATTCATTTTTTTCTTTTTTTATAACATAAATTTAAACCAGTGAAAAAATATATCTAAGGGCAATACGAAGTATCTGACGTTGTAACAAAAGTATGTATGTTTAACATTACTAACTCACTAAGAAAGAATGAATTAGTGATGCAGTTCATCAAGACTATTCATTACTTCTAACATTAAAATGATAAGCATGTTAGAAATCCTGTTGATGCAAGGCTCACTTATGAAACTAGAAAACTGGATTCATCCACTCATTTATTCAACAGATGCTGGCTTCCCATTAGGTCCCAAATTACAGTACTATGCTAAGGATTAAGATGATGGAGACATGAATAGAATTTGGATCCTGACTTCAGTAGAAGATAGCTTAAGGTACAAAGAATAATGTGAAATACCATGGAAAACTTTAAATAGTATAAGAGAACAAGTGAAACAGATTTAGTCAGTATCCTGGCTCTGCAAACCTGCTTTGGGAGACATTTCTATAAATTACACTGTTTTAAATCATCTTACAGACATACAGTTCTACCAATGTATTTGGTCTTATAAACCCATCTTATATCCTAATTTCTCATGTCTTACTCCATGCTATGATTTTTGGAAGGGAGTTCTAGAGAAGAGTTGCTTTTAGTAAATTTTTTCCTTGTTGGCTCAACTTAAGGATTAGTACATCATTGCTCCAAGTGCAAGGCCAGGGACACAGCAGATATTCCATGAGGAAATGCTTAAAAATAAATTTTAAAAATGAGGCTCAAGTTCTGAGGATGCAAACCTCATTGGCTGATACAGGATGAAGGAGAGGGAGCTTAAATTTTAGTCACTAATAGTACAGAATGAAGTCATGGACATTTGGGTGATGATGAGCCAGCAAAACTAATGCCATGGAACAGAAGAAGTGGTTAGAGATTCTTTACATCTCGCCAGAATATTTGATCATCAAAAGAACAGAGCAAGTTCGTTGTCTGAAGGCTGGTCCCTAGAGTCACAAAAGAAATGATGAAGGAATTAGAGAACAATTTTATTTTCCCTGTTGCAAATGGTTTCTACTTGAGAAATTAGTAACTCCCCTTGCCAGGTCATGAATTCAAATAGGTTAATATTTGATATCTATAACATACACATTTTAACTTATATTATACAATGTTTATTGGTACAATTTTATAAATTTATACAGTGGAGGAAACCCTTCTCTCCAGCATGTCCATTATGATATGAGGATGATTAAGGGCCATTAAGATTTCACCTTGTTCTGAAAATGTATATTAAAAATAGAGTCAGCAAGAGTGTGTCTTATTGTTTATTTAAAAACATGACACATGAAATATAAAGTTAAGGTAAATAGCATTGTGAAAATTATGGTAAACACTAATCATATACTTCTCAAATAGCAGGTTGCAAAAGTATAATTTAATAGTCACATTGTTTGTTCTATTAGTAATACTTAAAGACTGGATAATGGAATTAATATAAATGAAATTTCAGATTTAGAGAGAAAAATAATTGCATTTGCCAAAAATATATTTCTTTCATTTACAATATACCATCATGGAACGATCTCTATGTTTCTTTAAGGAGAAAGAGTCTCTGAAGAGAGGACAGTCATGAATTTTGAAGACAAGTGATCTTTGGGTAATCAAAAGAGAAAAATGTAAGGCAGGGCTCTTCTTTAATAATATGTTATTGATTCAAAGTATAATTTTAGGCCTGAGTAGTTTTTTCTAAGAAGTGGATTAGTTTCCTGTTTTGGAAAACATGTATATTAAAAATAGGTTATATAATATTTTGAATTCCTTAGTTGAATTAGCTTTCTAGTCTTCACTGGCATTTCTGAGATATGAATGTTTAAATCTTTCTACATTGTTTTTTTAAAAAAATATTAAAGATCTTATGTAATTTTTTTGTCAGAGAGCGTGAGAGTGAGCAGAAGCAGGGGGAATGGGAGACACAGCAGGCAGGGGAAGAAGCAGGTTCCCCACTGAGCAAGGAAGGAGCCCAATGCGGACTCAATCACAGGACACTGAGATTATGATGTAATCCAAAGGCAGACGCTTAACTGACTGAGCCAACCAGGCATCCTCCTTCTACATTGTTTTTGTTTCATTTAAAGAGTTATTAAAATCTTGGTTGATTTTTTAAATGTCATTATTTGTCTAGAATGATTCTAAACTAGAACTTTTCTTATAATTAACTTAAGCATCCCCAAATCTAGGAGAATTGTTTATTCTGATTCAATGCACATTCCCCAAATAGCTTTATTAGGCAATATCTTTTAAGAGAAAAGCACAAAAATAAATTCATCCAAATAATAGAAGGAGCATAAGAAGATCCACATACCTTACATTTTACCATATTTAACATTTATTTAACAAATTTTGAGGAGCCCAAGGCCCTCCTCTGTGATATTTCCAGTGATTCTGGTAACAGACTTCTGAGTACTGTGGACAAAAGAATTGTCACACCCATTTCACAATTATATGAAGAAATAAAGGTCAAAGTATCAATAATATATAGAATTAAAGAACAAATAGATATAACCAGATCTTATTTAGCCTTCTTAGCTAGTCTTGATTTCATAATATCTTTCTTTAGGCCCAGGCAAAGTTAATGAAATTCCTTTAGGGATAAGATTCTATAAGAAACTCTTTTATGAAACAAGAAACTAACCCAACTTTAATGAGAACTGAAGGAAAAAATAAAAGAACATTTCAAACTCGCTTTTTCTGCCATTATTTTATTTAATGGAGACATATTTCATTTCTTTTGTTATAGGCAGTCACAATATACACATTCAAGATCCAAATTGCAGCCACAGTAAAAAGGACATATTCTATTTATATTTTATAAGAATTGGACTTATGGTGAGATGAAATGAAAAGAGCTATAGTGTTTAAAATAGACAAAAAAACACAAACAAACAAAAAACAACAACAAAAACAAGCAAGAATAGTCCCAAGGCTCCATGGGGAAAAGATGAGCTAATAACAATGAAATTAGAAAGGTAATATTGTGATAGGTATGCTGGCTCAGAGATTTGATCCTCAAAGTATCTGTAGGTTGGAAGGAAAATTACTAGTCCTGTACCAGTGTAAAAATTAAAAAACCTTCTACTACTATTATCTATTTGATTAGTGAAAAGAAATACATCAGCCTCACCAAGGATGAGAAGTATCACTTGAGTAGCAACCAAGTGATGATTACCTTCTGTGAAATTAGCTCTCCTCATTGCAACCATAAAACCCTAAATTAAAAATTTGGAAGAGGCAGTTTGGCTTTATAGTCTCCAAAGGGATACAGCTATATACAACAACAACAACAACAACAAAAATAACAACAACAAAAGTAACCAGTCACAGGAGAAAATCTTAGATCAGAAATAGAATGTACATAACAAAGGTATGTTACGAAACAAAACAAGAAATTAATTTTTCAACAATTAGGCATTTATTTATCTGTTTGTTTAAAAAAAGATTTTATTTATTATTTGACAGAGAGAGACACACTGAGAGAGGGAACACAAGCAGGGGGAATGGGAGAGGGAGAAGCAAGCTCCCTAATGAGCAGGGAGCACAATATGGGGCTTAATCCCAGGACCCTGGGATCATGACCTGAGAGGAAGGCAGATGCCTAATGACTGAGCCACCCAGGCACCCCTAATTTTATTTTATCTTTTAAGAGGGAGAGAGAGAGAACACATGAGCAGGGTGGGAGAGGGTCAGAGGGAGAGATAGAATCTTTAATAGGCTCCATGCCTAGTGTTGAGCCAGACTGGTGCTCTCTCATGACTCTGAGATCATGACCTGAGCTGAAATCATGAGTGGGACATTTAATTGACCCAGCCATCCAAGGCACCCCAACTAGGTATTTAATAGTACAAAAAGCAAACAACTTTTTGTATCACTTTGCTAAGGTTGCCATGATAAAATGCTATACACTTGATGGCTTAAACAACAGAAATTTATTTTAACACAATTCTAGAGGCTGGAAGTCCAAACTTCAGGTGCTGGTAGGGTTGGGTTCTTCTCAAAGATCTCTCCTTGGCTTGCAGATGGTCACATTCTTGCTGACTCTTCACATGGTCTTTCATTGGTGGGTGTCATGGGTGTCTCTTCCTCTTCTTCTTTTCTAAGATTTATTTTTAAATAATCTTTGGACCCAAGGTTGGGGCTCAAATTGACAACCCCAAGACCAAAAGCTGCATGCTTTACTGACCAAGCCATCCAGGTGCCCCTTTTCTTCTTATGAGGACACTAGTCCTAGTGGATTAGGGCCACAACCTAGCCTCATTTTAACTTAATCACTTCTTTAAGGACCTTATGTCCAAATATGGTTATATCTGAGGTACTAGATAAAGTAATTACAGGACTTTATAAATTTGAGGGGGGGACACAATTCAGGCCATAACATAATCCCTCCACCCCAAAGACAAGAAAGAGTGCTTTCATAATAAATCATTCAATACTAAACCATTTTCCCCTCCTAACTCCCAATTACTAACTTTCTTGATTTCAAGGAAACCCAGAAATCAGGTTTGAAAAACTTTATAAACTTGCTAAAAGCATTAAAAAAAAAAAAATGCAGGTGCTATAAGAAAGTAAACCACAACTGCTATAGAACGGAGATGTTCTGCACTCTGCTGATTGTGGGCCATTTTTTAATACAATAGAGAGAAAGCTTTTGGGATTTAAAGAACATATGGAAATGTTGAGAAAGAATGGCTCTTCAGCATGCAATACACCTTCCCATACAGCACACAGCAGTCAAGCCCTCTGGAGGGCTGACTGACCTCAGGAGAGAATTTCCATGAGGTCTAACCAGTGTCGACCTCTGTCTTCCAATGTGCATAGACAGGATTTGTCCAGTCACAGTGATTGGTTCAGAAGTGAACACATCAACTCATTGGGCCCAAGTAGAATGAAGTGTCCAAATTTCTATTTTGGACAATGTACTCTGTGGAGGTGATGCCTACAACGGCAAGTAGACATTTTGCAATCATGGGGAAAGTAAATCTAAGAATGAAGTTTTTCCTGGGAAAAAAAAAAAAAAAGAGCTGGTGGAGTTGTAAAGAAATTAAATTAGACTTGATCAGACTGTACCCAGAGCTCCTATCTCTGGGCTCCTAAATTATGTAAGCTAATAAATTTCTTTTACTTTTTAAGAGAGCATAAGATGTGTCTCCTATTATTTACAACCCAAAGTATCTTTATTAATATACCTTATAATTTCCAACTAACAACCCAAGTACTATTTGTTTGCCTTGAAAAAAGTATTGTTGTAATCCAAGAAAAACTATAATTTTAAAAAGTAAAATTTGGCCAGATAATTGTGGCTGTATAGACAATTAAGTATTCTAGGACTGAAAGTTCAGTATTCACAGAAATAACTACTTGGGAAAATGACTTCATTACTACCCCACCCCCAATATTTCCTTCATTTTTGCTAATATCCAACTCCAAGCTGCATATGAATATTAGTAAGATTATAACTATAAAATACTGATTTCTGATTTAGAGAGCAATATAAAGTATATGATTAGATATACAAGCAAGTATTGTACCAAATGAGATTAACCATTGGATTGAAACCATTTATTCAACTCATTCCCATTTGTCATGCTGAAAACTAGTTGTGAAATAAGGTTAATGAGGTAGAAACACACAGTCTGATAATCAAATCTAGAAACAAAAGATACATGTAGTAGTTATCCCTACAGGAAAATTAAAAATTCGGCCATTTCCTCTAGGATCAGGATGGGTTGCTGGCCATTACCGGCAAAAGAAATATTTCTGAAAGAGGCAGGAAATTAATTCTATGGCACATAAAAATAAAGACATTCTATTTTTTTAAAATGACAGTAGTGATTCTTGGATTCATAATTGAAAACCATAAAGAAACTGAAAAAGTGAGATTCAAGACATAATGATAAATGACCTCAGGAGTTGGGATAGTATTTCCCATAGTCTCATTTAATAAGTTACTATTTCTTTCTTGTTTGAGTGAAGAGCTGTGCAGTGAAGATCTAGTGGAGATGGTCATTATCCACAAAGAGACAACTTTCTAGTATAAATCCTACTTTCTTAGCTTAATTCTGTCTCATTTCTTTTTTTCAGGATATTTCTCAATTTTATACTTAGAAAGGTATTTGGAAAGTATTCATAACTCTTACATTGTCTACTTACAGGGATCCCTACACACTTTTTAAAAAAATGATAAATCAGTTTTTCTAGTTCCCCAAAATACAGATAAATGTAAGGCATCCGTCAATGCCTAATGTCCTGCTGTGATTTAAAGAAGCAAAAACAGAGAGAAATAAAGCAGTGGACTCTGACATGGCACAGAGCACATCCTGGATGAGTTGAGAGCAATTAATTCTCAGATGGTCTGACTTGATGGTCTTTAAAAACTGTTTACAGAATTTAGTTTCTTGAAAATTTATCCCACAATTACATACAACAGTTAAATGCTTTTCCACCAGTTTTATTGGGATATAATGGACATCGAACACTATGGATGTTTAAGGTATACCCCATAATGATTTGATTTATATGTAGATATTGCAAAATAATTACTAAAGAGAGGTTAGTTAACACGTCCATCAGTCTACATAGGCACAATTTGTGTTTGTGTAAGTATGATGAGAACTTTTAAGATTTTCACTATTAGCAACTTTCAAATATACAATACAGTCAAATATTTTTGTAAGCACTCCAGTTTGATACTACTTAATAGATGGGGAAAAAATGTTGGGCTTGATTTAAAGCACTCTACTTTCTTTATTAATGAGAATTAATAACTCCTCCATAATAGCTACAATTTCTATGCCCTTTATTGCTGTTCCCAACTAGATTTCTATAGTTTCCCTGGAAGATACCCAGATGAAGTTTGCCTATCCTCTGGGAGGCAAAGCCCAGCTTTCACTAAACTTCACACGCGGGAATGAAAACACTCTTCATATTATGCTTTTCAGGTATTACTTTTAATACATTTTAGCAACATTCTTCTAAAAGGCAATAATTCTCCATTTACAACTCTATCAACTGACTGGGCAGTAATACTCAGTTGCTTGAACTTGGCAGAACATTCATTGGCAAAAACACAACAAAGCATTGTCTAAAAAGACAGTACCTAGTGACTCAGCATTCTGGGACCCTAAGGAGATCAGCACGTAGATCAGTGTCAATGCAGTCCCTTCATCTTCAATGCTAGTGTTTAGATAGAAGATTGCATCAGGATATTTTATGAAGTACCATTATCTAGAGCTATTCGGTCCGACCCCATTGACCCATGTATTCAAGAACAGCTGGTATAGACCAACACCTAGGCCTCCAAGGGTGAACAGAACAGATATAGCCCTAGCTGCCTCCAGCCCAGAGAGAGACTGGGAGTAAAATGAGCACTCGGACTCTCTGTGAGGAGTGCCACCAGAGTGCCAGATGCCTGTGGGATGGACATCCGTGGTTTAAATCTAGGTCACTATTCAAATCTGAATCTCAGGGGTCAGGTCTGGACTGAACTTATAGACTTGGGTGACACCAGCATATATGGTGTGTAATAAGCAAACCATGACCAAGGAGGAGATGGCCCATAGAAGGGCCATTGTCCAAGGACAGAATCCTGCGTCATACCAGCCTTTAAAAGACAGACTCCTCTCCTCGGCTTTTTCAGATCATGCTGACCTCCCTCTAAGTAAAGATGGGAACAATTTCAAGGGCACTAAATATATCTCTAAAATGTTTTCTATAGACTCTGGCTTCAAGTGGACCTGTGAATAAGAGACTGCCCTCTGATCTCTGTTTGAGTGTTTCTCAACTTCAGTTTTCTAATTTGTTACTTGTCTTTATTCAAGATTGCCATTGTTTTCTACCTCAAATGATGAGCTTGAGATATCCTTTGATGATGAGAAATAGGCTCTGGTGATTAAAAATAGTTTCAAAGCCCACAGTGAGGTCTCATTATGTAACTTCCATTGTATTAGATGGTTGCTTCCTGGAGAAATCAAAGGATAAATTATTCCTTAGGTCCAAAAGATCCTAGCTGGAACTCAAAGCTCATGAAAGATGAGGATAGTGAATCTGTATATAACAAATCTCTGTTCACAGTTCTGTGAAATAGGTCTCTTGAGGATGTAGGGGAGTTTTGTCCTGTTCTGCATACCTTTGTCAAGTGACTTAGCTGTGGTTGTGCTGTGAGACAATTTCCAGGGCACAGCAGCAAGTAGGAAGGCAAGACTGATGTCTTTACCTGATCAAATCTTTAAGGGAGGCTAGTCTTCTTAAAGCATGTCTGGATTTGATCTGATAATGGACAAACAATTTCACTTTCACCTTAAGCAGCAAAGACAAGAAAAGAAAGTATAATTTCTTACATTCTCTTTGATAGATTTCCTTTGCTTTCTGTTAAAACGAGATTATCTTTTTCAGACATTGTAATATATTTTAGGGGGAAAAATCTCAAATTTCTATTATAAATACTCCATAATGGCCTGACTCATGGAGTGAGACTCAGCCTGAAGTAGAAGTTACCCTAAGGATGACTTGCTATCAAGCTTATTCAAAGCAGGTAAGCTTCAAGAAAAGCAGGGCTCTCTTCCCTTTCCTTTAGTCTAAATTTAACATCTATTTTAGCCTTCGAATGGCTTTAGGTTAAAACATTTTGTTGCTGTTAGCAAGTGTGCTAACTTTGGTAATCATACATCCAAGATATCAATTAGCATTCTATTTGGTATCTGAAAATCTAAATTATGGAATCACACCTTTCCTTTTTGTAGCCACACTGATAACGATAATTAGAAAGCTGATATCAGTGGCATAGCTCAAACCTCAAGATGAATTAAATACTTTGCTATTATAAAATTTCAAAACCTAAAACAGGAGCAAAATGGGAGTTGTTAGAATGTTATCTTGCCTCCATCAGCAATCCTAGGGAATTATGTATATCTTTTATTAACATTATTGCTACCAATAATGGTGAGCTGCACGCAGCTCAAGTACAGAGAGGTGGTAATTGTTCACAGATCTGGGGTATTCCAGAAAGAGGCAGTCTTTCTATTGTGCATTACTGCTGCAGGTAGAAGGCAGGTCAATTTTCAGGGACACATGAATTAAGTGCTACCGCTGTGCTGTTGAGCTGACATCACCTCCTTCAATCCAGCTTCCACACTGCTGCCAGAATAAATCTCCTGTTCAGTCATTCCCCTTCTCAAAATGCTCCGTGCCTCATCCAATGTGATAACTGTAGTCCATGTCAGGCTTCCAAGGCCCTCCGCTCTCTAATGCCTTATAGCCCCCTGCTCGGCTAACACGCTGCGAGGCTCGGGTGAAGCATACACACAGTCTCCTACCGCCCTCACCCCTAGCTTTTCCTCACATGACTCTCTGTATTTGGAAGCTGGTTCCTCCTGACCTCCCAGCCCCGAGTCCCACACTTGAAAGTCCAGGCAAACCACCAATGCTATTTTCTTTACAATGACTTCCTGATCCCTGATTGCATCTTCTGAATGTTCATGATATTTTATCAGAAAGTCTGTAATTTGTGCCATTTTCTCTCCTGTCTTGTGGTAATTATTGGATATGTCTTATCTCTCCTAAAAGAACAAGGTCCAGGTGGGCAGAAATTATCTTTTGCCCTAGAAGTATAATGCTTTAAAATTCAGGCAAAGAAAGATGTGCTTTGGATGGGACTCAGAGCTGTGTTTTTTCCTAGCAATGTCCATATTTCAGTAAGGTTGATTTTCATTTCTGCTGATGACTGTGACTAATTACGTTTTGCTTGATGTTGATACTATAGACCTGATTTGAGGCAATCGAGTGTCTGCAATTTAGTGAAAGGAGAGTGCTTTTTTAGGAAGGGTTGTACTGAGAAGGCATTTGTTTTAGGCTTTAAAATATTTAACAATGTTGGGTTGAAAGTATCATGGAATAGTTTTTAAGTCAATATTTTAATTTTATTTTCAAAATGTTCCATTGTGGTTTTTAATACTTTTATTGTCTGTCTTAAACTCTATTACATGTCATCTAATTAGCAATCATGTTCCTCATTAAAACAAACACACTCTGGTGGTGGTAGACGAACTAAATTCAATTTAACAAAATGCATGGAATACTAACTGTGTAAGGGGATTGTAGGGAATTATATAATGAAAGCAGTCTATTTGCTCGACTAGTTCAAAATCTAACAGTCCAAATTTTAAGGCATAGTCACAAAAAAACAGTTGGAGAACTTTTTTTGGGATTTATATGCACATATAGAATCAGAATAAAGACATCAGATTTGTTTAAATATTCACTAATTATACCATGTAGGATTAGCTATCTTTTTTGTTATTTTAATGTTTTTCTCAGCCTTACTGCAAAATATATAATTGGAGCAATATGTAGCTTGGACAATATAAAATCATTACAGTCTCCAAGACCTCTCCAGCCTTAGGAATATTTAACTGTTCTCTGAGCGTTAATGAAGTTGTCAAGAACCCAGGAACAAGTAGCCTTCATAGCACATTTCCGTAGCTTTTCTGATTGTGCCCTGTTATTTTTTCTGAAAGCAAACAGTAAAATTTGAAAAAGTCTGAACCTGTTCTTGATTTACTACAGAGCACTTATACTTTACCCAACTCAATGAGGAAACTTTTTTTAAAAAGATTTTATTTATTTATTTGACACAGAGAGAGAGATCACAAGTAGGCAGAGAGGCAGGCAGAGAGAGAGGGGGAAGCAGGGCTCTATCCCAAGACCCTGAGACCATGACCTGAGGCAAAGGCAGAGGCTTAACCCACTGAGCCACCCAGGAACCCCAGGAAACTTTTTTGATGATTACTTATTGATGTTCTGATGATCTGGTTTTTGATGGTGGTTATTGACTGGCTTCCATCCTCTGAACTCTTCAGAGCTCTATGGCGCTCTTAGAATCAAACAACTTTGGAGATAGGAGGGACTTGGTGATCTAACCAGCCCTAATTTCCCTTCTCCAGGGAAGAATCTGAGACCTAGAGTGGCTAATTGCCCGATGTCATTCAGTAATTTAGTAATTTACGATGACTAGAACCTAGATTTTCACATTTCTTGCTTAGTGATTGATTAGTTCACTATGAAAAGCAGTTAGGAAGAATTCTAGTTGTCATCAACCTTGTGAGGTCTATGGCGAGTTAAACATGATTTTTAATGAAGGACTGTCCTTTGATTAATTGCACATGAGCTGCTCAGCTTCAACACTTTTTCTTCCCAACGTAAATGTTTCTTTGAAGGATTCTCTTTGTAGTTGTCTCTAAAACTAATTTTCCCTTTGGTGCTCTTCATCCCACGTTCAGTGGTTCTTTTACTTTATCTCTGATGTGAAACCATATCAAATGTACTTTTTTCCCCTAAAATATTAACTATATCTCAGCCCCTAAATATCTTTTATCTAGAATGGCTGTGATACCTTCAAAGAATTCCTGCAGATTAGTTATGCAAGCCCGAATCTATCATGGCTAGTATTCATCAAGTGATGCTTTAGCGCTCTGCGTGAGATGATTGTCCAACCAACCCCCTGGGGTCTTCCTCATTTCAATTAGCACATGGATGAAGGATGGGGAGAGAAGAAATCTTCACTCTGGGTGCTACTAGTGGCAAATACCCTCATTGCTTTTAGATCTATGAAGAAGTCTTCCTTCTGTTTTTAGGTTTAAGATCTGCAATTATATGCTTCCCAAAACTTACCTTTTCTCAGAGAACACACGTATGTCTCTAGTATTTCTATATCACACAGTTGCAGTTGCTTATCCTCTTATCTTGCTTTAGAATAAAAATGAAGATAGTAGCTATTGTACAAGTTGGGAGAAAAGATTGTGCTACTCTGATATTGGATAAGAAAAAAAGGGAGAGTGGCTTTATCTCTTATGTGAGAAGTTAATTGTGTTTATACTGATTGTTATTCTTTGGACTGTGAATTCTTTGCACTCTATTTAATTTCTGGAAGAAAGGCATTTGCGTGTAAGATATTTTATATTTCATTATGAAATAATAAGAGAACTAAAGCAAGCTTGATCAAATTATAGCTATCCAAAGATAGAGAATTTTTAGTTCCAAACTACTGTTGTACAATAGGGCTTGTCAATTAACAGCAATAAAAGTGGCTGGAGCAGACCCATGAGCATATTTAGCTGGCTCCTGGATGCATTCTTTGCAATAAATTTAAAATTCATTTTATCATTTTATAATAAAAGAAAAACTTTCACCAGGTAGTAATGCTCTTTTTTATGGTAACATGGAAAAGAATGAGAAGGTACATAAAATAGAAATATAAAGAAATCCCTTCAACTTCTTCCTGCAACAAAATGGCATTACAGAATTAATTTATTCCTCTTTAAATGTAATTCCAAAGAGGTAAAGCTAAGAATATTTACCATATGCCTGATGCATCAAGAGATTTTTTTACTCTTATCAAATTAGCCTATTTTTAATGATGCTTAGGTATTTAAAGTGGATTTTAAAGATATGACCCCTCATGTTTTCCTTTGCAGTTTCCAAATGTGTCATTTTTGTGTTTAGAGGCACATTTTATATTTGGTTTATAAAAGGTAACCAGCATCATTGATAAACACTGTCAGTGTTGACTGCATACTAGATAATAAAGGAGATTAAAAGGGTTCTTGAGTGTCTACAAACCTACCAGAATGCTAGGACACACATAAAAAAGGAAATTGGGATTGTTTTTGGAGCTATGTTAATTTAAAACATATTTCTGAACCCTATATAGGAACCATGTTAGACCACTTGGGTAAGGGTACAAAGCTAGGTGGTCTACAGCAGACCCTACCATTTATAAACTCACATCTAATGAAGTAAGGCGGGTTATTTCTCTTCTGCTCAAAACCAGTTTCTCATGTCACTCTAATTAGAAATCAAATCTTTATGGTGTCCTAGTGACCTCGAAGACTTAACAGAAGAGGCACTTCCCACTCCCATCCCATCCTTGTCACTGCTCTAATGTGCTTTTGTAACCTAAGCTTTCTTACTGTTGCTCCAGAAAGCCTGCCTCAGGGATTTTGCACATCTGCCTAAAGGCTTTCTCAGATATATACAAGGACAGCTCCTACACTTCCTTCATTCTAACCCCGAGTCAAAGTCTCCTCAGTGAAGCCTTCTTTGACTACCACCTCTAAAATCAAAAACCATCCCCACACCTCATATATTCCTCCATATTTACCTTCCTTACCGTTTATTATGACCCAGCATACTATATATTATGCTAATTTATTTATTGCATTGCCCATTTTCAAATTACAAAATCTTTCATCTTGGGAAATTTTGTCTTCTACATTCCCTACAGTGTGCCTGAAAAGAAACATTGTCTGCCATACTATAGATGCTCAGTAAATATCTGCCAAATGAATGAATAAATTATAAAACAAAGAGAACATGTTCACTGATAGCTACGGCATAATAAAGCAATTGTAAATAGTATAAGCAGGAAATTGATATAGTCTTTAAATTGTGGAATTCCCCTGCTCTGTATTTTGGGATGGCCTTTGCAAATGGAATTCTTTTAATCTGTTGATTTTTCTGTACAATGGGTTTATGTGGTTAATAAACTATCCTCTTTCTCCCATAAATGTTAATGATAGAGTGCTATTATTTCTTTAGTTTTTTTTCATTTTAAAGAAAAGCTAGGAATATATCTATTCTCTTCTGAGAGTAATTATGAAAATACATCAATTGTTAAGAATAATTCCACTTTAAAATATGCAATGTTTGATAATAGATCTCAAATATGAAATTAATTTCTTCTTTCTTAATCAGCCTTCTCCTATTTGCAGTCTTAATAGTGGAAATAACAGATATCCATTGTGTTTTTAATCAAATTAGCAGGCAGATTTCCTCCTTTATTGCCCTTCTATAAAAATCTATTTAGCATAAAATAAGGATGCTGTAGCATTTCCAGGCAATATTTGATTATGTACAGACTTAAATGCTTCCAATTCTAACCAATTATTGGAGGGTGCATCTAATTATATCTTCACTTCTAATTCAGCAATCTGTTTTTCCAGTTGTTTCAATCTGGCATATCACTCTTTTCTCCTATAAGCAGGAAAAAAAGATACAATAGACCTGCCCAGCATTGATCAAGCAATTTCCCTAAATGAATAACTGGTGTTCTTTATGAGCAACAATGGAAGCTGCAAACAAATATCATCACTCGTTCAACTAACTAGGGAAAAAATCACTAAGGAAGGAAAAGGATTTGAAAATGAATTTTCCACAAAGATGAGAGCCAGAGATGATATAATAAAGAGGTTGCTGTTAATGAGTGTGTGTATGTGTGCCTGTGTGTGTACAAGGTGTGATAGCAGAGCCAGGTGAGAGTACTGAAGGGAATAAAGATAAGCAGGAGACCTAACTTGGACAGGAAGAACACACTGATTCCCAGGTACAGTTCACGGTTTGTCTGGAGAGCCTTACCTCTTCCCTCAGTAAGTTGAGGCTTTCTGAGACAGGTGCCCAGCCAGAGTACAGTATTGCCAAGGAGGAAAAGCAAAGCAGATATGTGTAGTAGAGTACGGAGAAGGAATCTGCTTAAATTATTGCCCTCTGTCATATGGCCCCTTTCTGGTTTCTTTCTTTCTTTTTTAAAAATTCACTTTTTTTTTCAACGTTCCAAAATTCATTGTTTATGCACCCTTCCTGGTTTCTAACAAGGCAGTGTGATTCCCACTTATCTCCTTTGTTCAAAAAGACACATGACTTTGCTATCCTGTCTAAAATGTCAATCCACCCACCATATTCATGTCTTTATATTTTAAAATAATCTTGTTGAACAAATAATGGCTTGTGCTCAGCAGTGACCTATGCTAAGGATATGGTGTGCCTGAGGGTTGGAAGTTGAGGCATGGGGAAAGAGTGCTAAAAAGCAAGAAGAGGGGCGCCTGGGTGGCTCAGTGGATTAAGCCGCTGCCTTCGGCTCAGGTCATGATCTCGGGGTCCTGGGATCGAGCCCCGCATCGGGCTCTCTGCTCCGCAGGGAGCCTGCTTCCTCCTCTCTCTCTGCCTGCCTCTCTGCCTACTTGTGATCTCTCTCTGTCAATTAAATAAATAAATAAAAATCTTTAAAAAAAAAAAAACACTATTAAAAAGCAAGAAGGAAGATAGGAAGAATGGGAGGGAGGGAAAGGGAAGGAAGAGAGGAAGGAAGGAGGTGGGGGAGAGAGGGAGGGAGGCAGGAGAGAAAGAATGAAAGAACTGTGTGACTTGCCTGCTTTGAAGAAAGTATCTCCTTCTCTAACCATTAATTTCTATCATATCTGGACCCTCATCACCCTTACTTTCTGGCCATACTGACCTGCACTTACTGTTTTCTAAGCACATTGAAGCAGCTTCTGTTTCATCATCTCTCCTCACCTTCCTCTCTCTGTCTGGAATGGCACGTTTTAGGACCACTCTGTGTTTGATGCCTGCACCGCCCACTCTCCACTGTTCCTATCTTACTGATTGAAATCAATTTGTCAAGCAGGAGTTTGTATGTGTATTTTCTTTCCTTGGACAAGAAGCCACTCAAGGCAAAGAGTTACATTTTGTGTTCTTGTTTTTCCAGTAGCTCACCCAGTGCCTGGCAAATACTGTACACTCAGTGAAGGCTTATTGAATTAATGCCTGTGAAGAAATCTCTCAACTTCCCCAAATTGTTCGCCTACTGCATAGGCCAAATAACAGCATAGGCGGTATTTGTGAGCGCTTCTGTGTTCCTCAGCACTGAGGGAAGAGGTTAGGTTCCATACGTCATTTCATCTCCATAGCTAACTAAATGGCTCTCAGTACCTGCATTTGTCTGGCATGGAGCTTGGAACGTAGG
This sequence comes from Meles meles, assembly GCF_922984935.1. Classification (NCBI taxonomy): domain Eukaryota; kingdom Metazoa; phylum Chordata; class Mammalia; order Carnivora; family Mustelidae; genus Meles; species Meles meles. The sequence goes on from NC_060070.1 coordinate 35,593,296, forward strand.
TGTAAAGAGGTTAAGGAACTTGTCCAAGGTCATGCAATTACAAAAAAATGCACAAAATCAGATCAGGAGGCAATGTAGTAGATTAGAATTCTTTCAGGTTATAATAGTGTTGGTGTCATTTCTAGCTGTGACATTGACTGTTTATGTCATTTAGGGGAGGACCTCAAACTTCACTCTATTCAATTTCCCTCTTTTTGAAATGCCGGCAAAATATCTGCTTTGTCAAAATCACAAGACTTCTATGAGGTGATATGACTTAATCCATGTGAAAATATTCTTTAAAATAATATGTTGCTATTATTCTAAGCTTATTGTGATAAAAACTTGAAAATTCTATGTATTCTCCCCATAGCTATGCTCTTTCTTAGGTAAAAATAACACTAACAAGAAAATAATAACAATAATGAGAAACCCATAGTAGCACTATATGCAGTCATAGAGAGCAAATATGTAAATACTATTCTCTACACATCCTATGTATATTTTAATGGGATTTTTGATGATGCACAAATAAAATAATGTATCTTGATCCTCCAAGTAGCTTTTCTTTTCCATAGCAAGACAACCTCTGGTTGAGGATCAGATTCATTTGGTCATACTGTGTTCCTTAATGATGAACCTTTAAATAGCTCCTAATTCAAGTCTGTTTTAATTCTGATCATTTTCTCTCTGTAGCTCTCTGTAGATTTGGTCTTTTGCTCACTTTTGGCAAATTGTAGCCTGCTTTTTCTTTCAGACTACTTTAGATTGGACACTAACATCGTCCAGCTCTTTACTGGTCATGCTCTTATTTATAACTTCATCATGTTTCCCTTTTTCTTATTTATGGCCAGAAGGAAGATAATTTAAGTACTTCTACTGTCACAGATTAATCTTGCTTTAGTATCATTTGTTATTATAAGAAGGAGCTGTACAAAGGAATTTAAGAAATAGAAACTTGCCTTAGGACTAGAAAATTCTACTGGGATCGATTTTCTGTGCCATCTTCCTATACTCAGTTTCATGTCTGAAATCACTAGCTTTTAAAAGAGTTTTATAGATTCTTAGACAAATTTATGAGTAGGATACTCATGTGTATAAGCTGTTTGTTTTATCCTTGACATTAAAATATCGTTTCACAGATAAACATGTATTAGTTAGATATGTTTGGGCTAATTAACCCCTGCAGAAGGGCTGGAATGTAAAGTAAAGGAGAGATACAGTTAGAATTGGGAGAGGTATGTCCAGCAGACAAGGAGAAGGGTTATATGTTATAATAAATGTAGCCAAGTTGTAGCCAGCTAAATCTCAGAGAAGACAATCAGTATCTGGAGAGGTACCAGTCAAGGACCAGTCTACCCCTGTCAAATTCCCCCAGGTTTCCTGGGTTCTCAGCTTGTAACACAATTCTAGAGCTCTCTCTGAAAACTCAGATACCATATGATTCCACTCATATGTGGAATTTAAGAAACAAAACAAATGAGCACAGAGAAAAAGAAGAGAGAGAGAGAGAAGCAAACCAAGAAAAAACCCTTAACTATGAAGAACTTGTGGTTATCAGAGGGGAGGTACGCAGGTGGTGAAATAGTTCATGGGGATTAAGGAGTGCACCTGTGATGAGCACCAGGTGCTGTTTGGAAGTACTGAATTACTATATTTTACACCTGAAACTGATATTACACTAAATGTTAACTAACTGGAAAGTGTTTATTTTTTAAAGGTTTATTTATTTTTTGAGAGAGAGCAGGCGGGAGCAGGGGGAAGGGGCAGAAGGAGAGGCAGAGAGACAATCCCCAGCAGACTCTGAGCTGAGCATGGAGTCCAACAGCAGGCTTGATCTCACAACCCTGAGATCATGACCTGAGTCCAAACCAAGCATCTGATGCTTAACTGAATGAGCCACTGAGGAACCCCTACCTAACCGGAATTTAAATAAAAACATAGGAAAAAAAAAACTTTGCCTTTGTAACTAACTCCTTCATCTCATTTATTTCTGGACCCTCTTCAATCTGGCTTGAACTCCAGCCACTACTGAAGTTCTCCCATTGAGGTCACTAATAACTCCCAAATAGCAAATCCAGTTTTTTTTTTTTTGTCTTTTTTTTTAACATAGTAGCTTTTTGATATTATTTATATACCATACAATTTTCTCTTTTGAAGTGTACGATTTAATATTTTTTACTATACTTACAGTTGGGCTAACATCATTATAATCAACTTTAAAAAGACATATACACTGAAACTATAAGAAAACTAAGCCATTAAAAATGTAAATAAATGGAAAGATAGTTTGTATTCACGAATTGGAAGAAATACTGTTAAAATGCCCATATTATCAAAAAAAATCTACAAATTCAATGCAATCCCTACCAAATTTCCAGTGATATTTTTCACAGAAGTAGAAAAAAAAAATCCTAAAATTTGTACGGAGCCACAAAAGACCCAAAAGCTAAAGCAACATTGAGCGAGAGCAACAGAACAGGATGTATCATGCATCCTGATTTCAAACCAGATTACAAAGCTGTAATCAAAACAGTGTGGTATGGGTATAAAAACAGATATATAGATCAATGGTAAAGAATATGGAGCCCAAAGGGGCATCTGGGTGGCTCAGTAGGTTAAGAATATGGAGCCCAGAAATGTCCTACACATCTATGATCAATTTAGGACAAAAGAGACAAGAATATACAATGGGACACATATATAATATACATATATACAATATACAAAGGACACACTCTTCAATAAATTGTGCTGGGAAACCCAACTAGTCACATGCATGGATGATGAAACTAGGTCCCTTTCACACAAAGATCAAACCAAAAGAGAATAAATACTTGAAACCATAAAGATCCTAAAGGAAAACAGGTGATAAGCTCCTTGACATTGGTTTAGGCGATGCTTTTTTGGATCTGACACCAAAAGCATAGGCAACAAAAACAAAAATAAACCAGTTGGACTATATCAAACTAAAAAGCTTCTGCACAGGGGCACCTGGTTGGCTCAGATGGTTAAGCATCGACTCTTTGTTTTGGCTCAGGTCATGATCTCATGGATCTACCTTGAGCCCCAGGACAGGCTCTGTGCTCAGTAGGGAGTCTGCTTGAAGAGTCTCTCCCTCTGACCCTCCCTCCACTTATACTCTGTCTCTTAAATAAATAAATGAATATTGAAAAAAAAAAAACAAACCTTCTGCACAGTAAAGAAAACCAACAAAATGAAAACGAGGAACTATTTCAAATCATATTTCTAAGAAGGGATGAATAATAAAATATATAAAGAAACTCATACTCCCTCTTTTTTGATCCTCTATACTTTGGTTCCATGACTCTGCTCACTATGTCTTTCTACCTGTATACTTAGTCATCAAACTCTTTGTTCTTATTGTGCTCTCCAGATTCCACAGTCTGACTATTGCCTCTTGAACTGCCTTCATCAGTTCCCATGAATTTACCACCTATTTGCTATATGCCCATGGCCTAGGCCTTTTCTTGAATTCTGTGGTTCTTCACCCAACTATATACTGGGAATCTCTCCCTTGATTTTCTATAGGTACCTCAAACTCAACTCATGTGAAAACAGATTTTCCATTTTATCTCACTGAATGCTGATGCTCTTTTTATGTGCCTGATCCTAGTAAGTGACTCTAACATCCACTAACCACCCAAACCACAAACTTGAATCACTCTTGAATTCTAATCTCTGACACTCAGCCAATCTTCAAATCCTGCCATTTCTATTTTTAATCTTTCTACTTCTTTTCAGTATGAGTGTAGCTACTTTTGCTCAGGTTGTTGTTATTGTTCTGATTTGAAAAATTTTTCTAAATAGGTCTCTATTCATCCTTCACATTATTGTTACACTGGTCATTTTAAAAAGAAAATTTGGAAAAGTTCCAAACTTTTCAGGAAGGCATAAAGATTCTTCACAATTTGGATGCTGTTTGCTTCTGCTCTCTTACTCCTACTGCTCTCAAAATATTTTTGGCAGACATCCTTTCTATAAGATTTACCAGAACCTTTCATATGTTAATGAAAAGAAACTTAGAGGAGGCAACATTTCTGAAATTTATTTGGTCATGGAACACTTTTTCTTTTTTTTCATACAATAGTTAATAATCTCTTAGAACTAGTACTTTTCTAATATTTGGGAAAATAATCTATTAGCCTATATATTTTGTCTAGATCTTATCATCAGGATCAATAGTGTTAAAATATAAAAACCAATAAGAAAAAGACATTTCAGAAGAAACTAATCATTAAAGCATAGCTTCCATATTGTGTTATAGATAACCTGTCACAAACATAATACTTTTGAGATAATTTGAAAAATCTCTTTAATTCTAACCAAAGAAATAAAAATAAACCTGTATTTGTCTAGATTTGGCCAAGAAAATTTGGTATTCTGTAAGACTGAAATGTTTTATTTTAATTATTACCCAATTCTAAGGTCAATATAGGATAGAAAACATTTCTTTCATCTTTCAAATGTAACTGCATTTCTGTCAAGATTTTAAGTATATAATGCATGGCATACCTTAAATATCTGAACACTAAAATGGCAGAATATGAATATCCTCAGTGATGAAAATAGCTTATAAAGCAAAAGTCTTATTGTCCAGCATATATAATGTTAATTGCCAGCCAGTAGGTAATTTTTTTTAAACATGGAGATTAAATTGAGGTTTGCATTTTCCACACTGAGGGTAATCAATAACAGGTTAATGAATTTTTCTGGAAAAAAAATGACCTCTGCTTTAATGGTGTCTAATGATTGTGACACTTTTTCTTTGAGGCTTTTACCTGAACATTTCAAACTGTATTTAAGTATTCCTGAAAGAGAAACTTCTGCTTTAAAAGAGATAACACATGCTGAAGAAAGGATGGGGTTTCTTGATTAGTAGAATCCACATATAGATTCTTGAAAATGTCTGAATGTTAAAATGACAAGTGATATAAGAGGTAGACAGGAAGGGAAAGGATGCTTTGTTAAGGAAGTCAACTCAGTCCTGACTGCTTCTATATTGCTGACAGACTACACACCAATATAATTTCAGGCTGTTAAGTGTGTCCTCAACCTTGTTGCTAACCATCTGTGCTAATTGCTTTTGAGCTCTCTCTCTCTCTCTCTCTCTGTTTTTTTGTTGGGAAGTGATATTTCAAATTTCACTTTCCTTATAAAATAAGTAAAGTGTTAAAAAAAGAACACATAGGTGCTTGAGTGCTGTTACACAAGAATATTCTGTTGCATGGCTTTCTTTGGAAGCTATCATTTTGTATTGCCAACATGTGGATCTATTTTTACAAGACAACAGATGAAAAAAAATAGAAGCACATGAAAGAAAGAGTAAAGAATAAAAATCAAGTAAAACCTCATCTTTGTTAATTTAAAGATTCTTTCTCTAAAAGCCTTTTTCCCCAAAGGTAGTAATACGTAGTTCTGTACCGGAAAATTACTGCTGCCCTCTTTTTTTTATTAAGAGAGGGCAGGGCTGATTCAAAACTGATAATGTCTGTGCCTTTTTGTAGTTTATTACTGAAAGAGGAAATAAGAATGGAGACAAGTCTGTAGAATATCCATCAACAGAGTAAACTGAGAGTACGATTCAGTAGTTCAACAGATGAGCAGTCGTGAGCACACAGAGACCCAACTTCCTTCTTTTAGTTATCCCTGAGAGGCTCCATAGATCTCCTCAGGTTATAGCTCCAGGTAGCCTGTTATATATAACATTTAAAATAAACTTTAAATATTTTTCTGCACTTACAGTTATGTTGCAAATACAGGACAGAGGGATTTTGTATACCCCAAATTCAGTTTCCCCTATTGTTAATGTCTCCTGTTACCATGATTCATTTGTCACAACTACTGAACCAATACTGACACATTATTATACACCAAACCCCATACTCCATTCAGATTTCTTTTATTTTTTATCTGTTAATTTTTTTCTGTTCCAAGACCTCATTCAGGATACCATGTTATATTAACATGTTCCATTAAATGCAATTCTTTGTGGTGACAGTCTCTTTGAAGTTTCCTTATTCTTAATGACCTTAAAGTACTGGGAAGTATTGGTCAGATATCTTGTGGAATATCTCTCAGTTTGGATTGTTTGAGATTATTCTCCTGGTTAGACTGAGGTTATGGGGTTTGGGTAGGAAGACCAAGAGAGATGAAGTGCCATTTTTATTACATTATACCAAAGATACATGCCATCTGCATGACTTACCACTATTGCTAACATTCACCACCTGACTGAGGTAATATTCATCAGGTTTCAACACTGTAAAGTTCTTTGTGTCTCCATTTCCATCTGTAGTATTTGGGAAGAAATCATTACATGGAGTTCACACCTAAGAAGCTGGGGGTTAAGCCCCCTGCCTTTGAGGACAGAGTATTTATACAAATTATTTGGAATTTTTCTGTATGAAAAACTGTCTTTTCTCTCCCATTTATTTATTTGATCATTTATTCATATAAATATTCACTGGTGAATATTCATTTTATACATTGGGGTATACTGTAATACTATAACATTTACTATGTTGATAAAATTAATCTATTTTACTTTACTCAAAATTGGCCACTACAAGTTCTTACAGTTGGCTCATTTGATAGGCTCCCATTCTTTTATTTATTTATTTATTTTTGAACAGTTCCTTACTTCTGGCAAATGAGATCCTTCAGGATCATCTTGGGTATACTTTGCCCCAGCCCTAAAAACCAGCCATTCCTTCAGAGACCTGGTTCCACTTATTAGAGAATAGTATTAGAGTCCCTTTACATTTTGAATGGAACAGGTATTGACTGAATGTTAGGGAATGAAAAGGAATCTAGAATTGATTTTTATTAAGGAATACAACTGGCAAAACAAAACAAAACAAAACAAAAAAACATGTCCTTTGGCAAATGGTCTGACTACTACCATGTAAGATCACTATATTGCCTCCCTCCCCACCCCAAATAAAACATATGTGAAAGGAGAAATTTAGAACATGAAAAAGATGAAGATAAAACTACCAAGTTTGAAGAAAAAAGTCACATCACCTGGGGGTCCATCCCTGCAGTACATTACAATATGCTCTGAATTAATAAGTTCTTGATAAATATCTGTTGATTGATCTAAGATGGCTACGAATCTCAATTTTGGCTTGATGCCTACAGAAAAGGTAAATGTCAGAGGTTTATGAACTGTTCTGTTTCCATGTGCCCATATACTATTCTATTTTTTCAGTATGTGGTCTTTAAGCTTTAAAGTAAATCAAGTCTGATTCACATCATATTAAAATTGTATATTCATAAGTCATGTTAAATTCTTTGTGAAATGTGATGATAGCTTTTGATTTGGAAGTATGATCATAGTCATTTCTTTTTTCCTATTGCTTTAAACCCCCACAATGTCCCTAACATCCTACCCATACAACTTCACAATACTTAAATTTCTTTATATTTCTTTGGAGTAAAATTTGCTCTCTTCTGAATGTAAAAAGCATTAGGATAATGTACAAGGGCTGTGAAGGAGATATTCCTAAGCATGACATCAATCTTTCAGCATCTGCAGACCACTTAATGGATACTTAGTATGCAAAATGACTGCCAATTTTAGGTACATTAAAATGTTTATCACAATTAAAATATAAAGATAAAATATGATAAGACATTATATAATCATTTCATAACTTCAAGGAGATACTGTTTATATCTGACTCAAGGATAAATTGGTTCTAATGCATTCTGTTTCTTAGTAAAATGAAATCTAAACTTTCAATTATATCTATTAAGATTTACAGCAAGTATTCAGAAGCTTTGTTAAGTAGTTTTGAATGCTCAGATATTTCTCCCTGAATCGAACTTCTGGTGCTTCATCAGATATTAAGTCAACATATTATGCTCAAAGCTAAAAAGTTAAATGATTCAACTCATTCAACTATTCAGAAGTCAAGGGTAAATGATTTTTTAATTTACTCTTTGGTGATATTTTACTCCGAAATGATTTCTTCATGATCTCATACAGCATATAGATGTGATTTTTAAATATGCCCAATGATATCCCATCCATTTATATCAATATATTAATAAAAATACATCAATATATTCCTCAGACAACTAGGAGATAAAGAAAATCATCAAATATTAGAAAAAGTCACTCTATAAGTGATCAGGTCTTTTGCAGGATTCTATGTTGATCTTAAGGGATCCTATTATTTTTAACTCAGATAAGGAATGCTTTGGTTTTGTCTGTGCTAGACACTGTATGCATCATTGGGACTTGCTGCTTGAGGAAGTCACTTGAAATCACAGAAATGGAAGTATGGTTTGGGAAGAAAGGTTTGTTTCTTCAACCTCATTTCAATTACCTTTCTGTTCAACGACCAGTATACTGTCAAAGAGAAAAGTAGAGTTTTACTTTTGTTGTGCATACTTTTACACTGTATACTCAGCGTCCATATCTTTTCATATTTCCATTGCTCATTATCTCTTTTGATGTTGAACTATGGTCAGAATTAATTAGATTGGCTGGCCAGCTGGTCCCTGGCCGAAGGCAGTTTAAGTATTGGCATTAAGGTGAAGCCTCTGGGCCATTTACTTATTAAAACCCTTCTCTGGGGCACGATAACTGATGCTTATTCATCTCTAATCCCAGTAGAATATTGTCTGAGGCTACAATATTTTTCCAAAGAATAACAAGCAGTAACTAAAGAAATATCTCTTCTCTCCTAGCACAAATTTTTAGGGAACAAAATGTCCTTCATATATATGAACGATACACATGTTAACACTTGATTATCCCACACACATCTGAGTTTTTTGGTAACTGTAGACAAAATTAAAATATCAGCCAAAATACTTAGACAATAGTTTCCTAATGACATTGTCTGCAGTTCATATTATGTGGCATTCAGTAAAGTCATCTGACAAAGTGATTTTGCCAATAGTGTGTTCTTTTTCTTTCCAAGCAACATATAAGTTCTTAACATTGCAACTGGTTTTACAAACTCCTCAGCAATTGCACGCTTTGTCCCTTTTTGAAAATGCCATGAGATCTGAATGTGTCCTGCAGCTATTTGACAAGATTCCACAGTAGACAATGCACTGGGGATTAGAACAACTGAATTGCTGTTGTCCCAAGAAATAGAATTTAGGTTATTTATAAAAAATTAATTTAAAATTTCTGGAAACAAATTAGGAAATGCTAACAAAAGTTAAGATGCATCTACCACAGGAGATAGGTAGTGTAGTGAAATGGTTACACACACAAATCAATTTGTATTGGTTATAATTCTAGCTTTAGTATATGTGCTGCCGAAGCGAGCACATAATTCTAGCTTTAGATGGACTTGTCAAGTTATTTGTCTGTATTAATCCTCAGTCACTCTCTTGGGTAAAATGACATTGATGATGGTACCCATCTTATAGGATTAATGTAGTAAGTATATGAAATCACATATATATTATGTATTTTATCTGTAAAATATTCTTACTGTGATTGTCACATTGTTGTCATTCAATAATTGGTGGCTGCATTTGAGAACTGAAGAAGTATTCAGAGACAGACACAGGGAGTTTTGTATAAGGATAGAAGCATTGTTTGTAATCTCTAAATATTAGATATAAGGTAAATGGGTTTTTTCCCTTTATTATTATTATTTTTTAAGATTTTATTTATTTCTTCAACAGGCAGAAATCACAAGTAGTCAGAGAGGCAGGCAGAAGGAGAGAGGAGGAAGCAGGCTCCCTGCTGAGCAGAAAGCCTGATGCAAGGCTCCATCCCAGGACCCTGGGATCTTGACCTGAGATGAAGGCAGAGGCTTTAACCCACTGAGCCACCCAGGCGCCCAAGGTAAATGTTTTTGAATAAGGGGTTAAAAAATATGGTTCAAACAAAGGATAGAATACTACACCGTTAAAACAATACTATCGACTTATATTGCTGACATAACAAATACGCAAGATAGAGTCACAAGACAAAAGAAACACAAAATTCTAAGTATGGTGTGATCCCATTGACAGCAACAAAAAACTACTAGCTGTGGATATGCACAGAATATACCTTTAAAAATTATACGCCAAATATTAACATAAATATTATTTTTATCTTTTGGTATTAGCTGCAGTTTTATAATGAGTATGCTAATTTTATAACGAGAAAAAAATTTATTTTAAAATGTACTTTCCAATCTGTTTGTATCTCTTCTCTTTACTTCTCTCTTTCAACTCTCTCCAAAACTTATATATCCGGTGTTTTTTTTTAATATTTATTTATTTATTTATTTATTTATTTATGAGAGAGAGACAGCAAGCAAGCACAGGGAGAAAGGCAGAAAGAGAGAAGCAGACTCCCCATTGAGCATGGAGCCTGTTACCGGACTTGATCCCATGACCTTGAGATCATGACTCAAGTTGAAATCAAGAGTCATCTGATGCTTAACTGACTGAGCCACCATGTGTCTGATATTTTTAAAAAAAAAACTTCTCAGTCTCTGGAGCACCGGTGGCTCAGTTGGTAAGCATCTGCCTTCAGCTCAGGTCATGATCCCAGGGTCCTGGGATCAAGCCCCACTTCAGCCCCCCTGCTCAGCAGGAAGCCTGCTTCTCCTTCTCCCACTCCACCTGCTTGTGTTCCCTCTCTTGCTGTCCCTGTCTCTGTCAAGTAAATAAATAAAATCTTAAAAAAATAAATAAAAACTTGTCAGTCTCATATTTGCAGGAACTTCTCTATTTAGGAGCCATGAAAAGGGAAGCACTTAAACATATCTGTCTGAAATTATTTTAAAAATCACTCTTATTTAGTTCGCCTATTAAAATTCTACAGTAAAAATGAAGTAAAGTGAAATTATAGCTGTCCAACATAGGACCATAGGAACTTAAAAATAAATAATACCTCTCAAGGATCAAAAAGCAAAATACTATTGTTTCTGTAAATAATTTTAACAAGGTATAATCTATATAAGCATACAAAACTGGATAAAACAGAATAAAACAATATGTGGTCAGTCTGTAAATCAGTACCTTGTAATCCCTTTAGCAGAGCTGTAGAACTAACACTTAAAAGTTGTTGAAAATGGGGCGCCTGGGTGGCTCAGTGGGTTAAGCCGCTGCCTTCGGCTCAGGTCATGATCTCGGGGTCCTGGGATCGAGTCCCGTATCGGGCTCTCTGCTCAGCAGGGAGCCTGCTTCCTCCTCTCTCTCTCTCTCTCTGCCTGCCTCTCTATCTACTTGTGATCTCTCTTTGTCAAATAAATAAATAAAATCTTAAAAAAAAAAGTTGTTGAAAATGTATTACATGTGAGGTAGTAAGTCCCATTTATAAATTACACAGATTAATTCTGTTAATTATCTGAGAAGAGAGGGGGTAGTTTTAACCTTGATTTCATAGATGAGGATGTGTAGCCTAGTGTGGTTAAATAACTTTGTCCAGGTTTCCTCAACTAGCGAGTTGTAGTGCTCAGGTCTGAACCTTACTGGTCTGCTTTTAATAAACTGACCTTATTGGAAGGTCAATAAAATTCTTATTGAATTTTAAGAGACGCTTGTATTATTTTTAAAAAATTAATTAAAAAATTGAATACTCAAGGGTTTGCAATGATTTCATAGTATTTCCCTTTTTGGAGTTTTGTTTTATCCTTGTATTCTTCTTCTAGCTGCTTTCATAGTTATTTAAGCAAAGCACCACAGAAATGAAGGTAGTATTTTAAACAAAGAATTGGGGTCTGAGTGTGGGAAAAGTTTCTTAAGAGATCTACCTCTCTGGTGCTATCATTTTGGGCAATGACATTTAAAGTTTTTGTGACTTACGGTGAGGCATACACACAATGTACATGCACACAAATGGTCTGTACTGTTCACATATATGCAAGAATATTAAAGAATGAAAAGTTGTCTGAATCAGACAAAACAATAAGCTTCTTGATTATTTGTCTTGCATTTTTAGAATAAGAGATTGTAAATAGGGGGCGCCTGTGTGGCTCAGTGGGTTAAAGCCTCTGCCTTCGACTCAGGTCATGATCTTGGGGTCCTGGGATCAAGCCCCGTATTGGACTCTCTGGTCAGCAGGGAGCTGCTTCCCTTCCCCTCTCTCTGCCTGCTTCTCCACCTACTTGTAATCTCTGTCTGTCAAATAAATAAAAATAAAATCTTTAAAAAAGAGAGAGAGAGATTGTAAATAGGACTTGCGCAGGATGATGGTTTCATAAAGTTTGTGAGAGAGATTATGGGAACTGATAAATGCTTCTTACATTTTGGCACAGTCTGTTAAAGTATCTCAAAGCATACTATAAAGTATTTCCTCATATCACAAATGAATGTTTTGGGGCACCTGGCTCAGTGGGTTAAGCATCTGCCTTTGGCTCAGGTAATGATCCCAGATTCCTGGGATGGAGTCCCATGTCTCGTTCCCTGCTCAGAGGAGAGCTTGCTTCTCCCTCTCCCTCTGCCTCTCCCCCTACTTGTGTTCTCTCACTTCCTCTCACTCTCTCTCTTTCAAATAAATAAATAAAATCTTAAAAAAAAGTATGTTCAAAGAAAGAGAGAGAGAAAAAAGGATTTTGTCTAAATCACCAAAAGCAGAACATAACAAAACAAAATAAAGTTGAGTTAGCAGAAACAGCAAAAAAAAAAAAAACAAAAAATAACGTGTCTAGGGTAGTACTGACAATCTTCCAAACTGCCACCCCTCTACCTTTACTACCAGTTCAGGGATAATTTTCAACATTTTTGTGAAAATATCAAAGATATTCTTCTATACCCATTTTCTATAATCTAATTCATCTTCCTCTATTAACTGAACCATGGTTCTGCTATGGAATGTACATCGACCCAGGATAACCAGATTATAACATGTGGCTGAATCTGAAGAAGGTCACGTTCTATTTCTGGGAAAAGAACCAATATTTTGCTCATTTCCAGGAGCAGCTTATAAATGCTTGTTAGGAAAGAACAGGAGATATGTTAAATTCTTGCAAACTTGATTTTTATTCAATTTTCCTGAATGATGTTGAACATTAAAAAAAAGTGTTTAGTAAAGAAGGACAGTTCCTACCCTAAATAAATTATTACCATTTGTAGGAAGAAAATACAGCAAATAACATAAAAAGCAAAAAAAAAATGTATTTGTTCTGACATCAAATGATGCAAATGTAGAAGACATTCAGTTGGCTAATAGACACATGAAAGGATCATCATCAGGGAAATACAAATCAAAACCATGATGAGCTATCACCTCACACCTGTCAGGATGGCTAAAATCAATAACACAAGAAACAACAGGTGCAGAGAGGACCAGAGAAGAAGAAACAAGAGGATGCAGAAAAAGGGGAACCCTCCTATACTGTTGGTAGGAATGCAAGCTGGTGCAGCCACTGTGGAAAACAGTATGGAGGTTCCTCAAAAAGTAAAAAATAGAACTATCCTAAGATCCAGTAATTGCACAAGTAGGTATTTACCCAAGGATAAAAAAATACAGAGTCGAAGGGGTACAACCTAATGTTTATAGCAGCATTATCAACAATAGTCAAATTATGGAGAAAACCCAAATGTCCACTGACTGATGAATGAATAAAGAAGATATAGTGTGTGTGTGTGTATACATATACATACAATGGAATATTACTCAGCCATCAAAAAGAATGAACTCTTTTTTTTTTAAAGATTTATTTATTTATTCGACAGACAGATCACAAGTAGGCAGAGAGGCAGGTAGAGAGAGAGGAGGAAGCAGGCACCCTGCTGAGCAGAGAGCACGATGAGCAGAGAGCCCGATGTGGGGCTCGATAGCAGACCCTGGGATCATGACCTGAGCCAAAGGCACAGGCTTTAACCCAGTGAGCCACCCAGGCACCCCCGAAAGAATAAAATCTTGCCATTTGCAGTGAGATGGATGGAGCTAGTGTATAAATAAGTCAGTCAGAGAAAAACAAATACTATATGATATCACTCATATGTAGACTTTAAGAATGAAAACAATGAATATATGGGAAGGAACGGGGAAAGGAAGAGAGGGAAATAAACCATAAGAGACTCTTAATAGTAGAAAACAAGCTGAGGGTTGAGGGAGGGAGGTGGGTGGTGGGATGGATATATGGGTGAAGGATATCAAGAAGGACATTTTTTTATGATGAGCACTGGGTGTTGTATATAGGTGATGAATCACTGAATTCTATTCCAGAAATCAATATTGCACTGTATGTTAACTAAGTGAAACTTAAATAAAATAAACAAAATGATGCAAATGTTAGTGTGGAAAAACATACTATATCATGGGGAAATGGGAGATTTTGTAGTGAGTCAGGAGGGAATGACAATTAATTGACAAATGGCATCATTTGCTTCTGCTCCATTTCATGCTGGGATATAGGCAAATCTCTAACCTCTCTGAAACTTATTCAGATGAGAAATGGAGACTGTATTACCATCTTCATAGGTCTGTGATGATAGCCAAAAATAATTCTTGTAATTTACTGATATGTTTTAGGCAATCTGTAAATCTTAGATCACTTCTTTTCCCCGATTCCTTTTTATATAGTAGATAAATTCTTTGTTTGGGAACAGGTGAGAAACTTCCCATGTCATAGACCGGAGGAGAAAGATGACTACTTCTGGTTTTTGTAATATCTGAAACCAGAATGGGAATTCTGAATGTGAAACCTTTGCTCCATCTTGATTTCTTTGGGGGATTTGTGGAGTGACTCCTAGAGGAATCATGGAATAGATGCGTGAAAGATGGGATTCCCTGGCCAATCTAAGGTTACTAAACAAGCACATTCCTCCTCTAAAGGTGAGAAGCAGTAGAATGAGAAATAAGCTGTCTTGATAGAGCTTCCTCTCCAAAGAATTTGGAGCAAATGTCTGATTCCTCCTTTCAGTTATGATTAACCTCAACAGTGATCTGAAAAAAAGGACTTGTTTGTGTGTATGGGGGGGGGGGGGTATGACATCCTTTGTGTGTATGGGGGGTTAGTATGACATCACTATACTTGTAGCCTGCTCAACTTTACCAGTTACTGCAAGCAGTCACTTAAAATGTAGATATGGAAAAGAAGGAAAGAAAAAAGACATTGAAGTGAGGAAAATCAAGCCATCCTTACAAGTGTTGTTTGTGCAATGCTGGGTAGCTGAATTTTTGGAAATAGTCTTGATATGTTCTATTTTTGTTTTATTTTGTTTTAACTTTTCTTCACACAGGTGGTTGGTATGTAATTGAAGCAACATCAGATTTAAGTTAGAAAAGAAGCAAAGTATAGCAGTTTGTAGCGATATTTTAGAATAAAAGAGAAAACAGGGATTCACAGAAGAAAAAAATAACATTAGCTGCTCATATTTATTAAGGGCTCCATGTAATCTAGGTACTGAGACTTGTACTAACATACATCATCACATCATCTCTTATAATTCTCAAATAAGGACAATGAGGTTGGTGCTGTTATTCAATCAGTTTTACAAGCAGAAATAATCACTATGCTATCTCAATACCTTGAAAAGGGCCAGGGGAAAAATGTTAAATTTCGAAGAACTTCTAAAATAGTCCAGAAATGGCTATAAAATAGCGAGCAACAAGGTTGCCTTGTCACAGGGATAACAAAGCCAAAGTTCCAAGAGTTTCTTCTGACTACAGAAGAGACAGTTTTTGAATGGGTCAGAACGATAATGAACAACTGTTTTATCCTTATACTAAGTATGAAAACATGCATATGCAGTTCAGTTTAAATTGTGTAGGAGAAAAGTATTTTAGTGCCTCACCCTTTTGGAAAAATAAGAATTATTTCCATACCGTTTAGAAGGAATATGTAGAGCCAGCTTGGATATTAGTAACACAACAATTGAAGTGACTGAAAGTTTCACTCAGGTTCATTCATTGAAGGGAATCTACAACGTTTCTCCCTCCATTTCTTCCTTTTTTGAGAAGTATTTTCACAAAAGAATAGAGGTGTATTAAGTTTTTCAAGCAACCCATGGAGGCTCAGAAATTGTGTTACTGAGCCATTTAAGGTGGATGGTAGGGAGGACATGTAATTGGTGGTGTAGGCCACACATTTCTACCGAGACATTTGTATCCATCCCAGGTTCTATGTTCCTTCCGTCCTATTTAATACAAGTGCTGAACCTACATGGGTACAGAGTAAGTCTCTTTAAATGTTTTATAAGATTACCCAACAAGATTTTCTCTTCCAGTAGAGAAAAAATAATTTTATTTTTTTCATTCTTTGTTAAAAAAATATATTTTTCAAATACAAAGGTCAGAAATTGACCTTCCAACAAACATGTTGATTGAGATTCTCACCACCTCTCCCACTCTGCAGTGTGGTGTTATTGAGGAGGTTCTGATATTTTTTACCAAATGATTCTAATTCACCAAAAATAATTGATTCCAGGCAAAGTTAGCCCTACCAGTATGATTAAAAAAATACATAACAAAAGCTTAATTGCAGAAAAAAAGAGAAATATTTAAAAATATCAACTCTTGAGAACCCTATTATTAATGAACTAATAATTCAGCAATAAATTTTCTCTGAAAACATTTTACTATGTAGTGTCTATATTTGCCTAATTTATAAAAAGTGTGTAAGTATTATAATAATGTATTTTGTTATTAAAATTTAAACAATTCAGGAATATATAGTAAACATTAACACCCAATCTAATTTTTCCACTTAACCCTCTCTCCTGTCCTAGAGATAACCACTTTTGTTTTGGTTTGGCATATATCCTTCTAGAATTTTTTCATTAACTTTATACATATTGGTATATTTCTATATGCATAGTACATGCATTTTTTTTAGGTAACTGTGGTCATTATACTTATTTCTTTCTAAGACTTGCTTTTTATACTGCTTAGTTTTGACACTTTATTCTGTCTTTATATATTTATCAAGTTATTTTCAATGGTTGCTTAATATTGATTGGTAAGCATATACTATTATATATTTTAGCCTTCTTCTAATGATTGACAATGGATATATGAACCATATAATATTAAACCAATGAAAAAATATCCCATAAAAGCACAAATATTGCACTTCCCTGCTTATTATTTAGTAAAATTGGACTTCACTTCCTTTATTTGTGGATCATTTTCATTTCTGATTTTATGAAATGACTGTTCATATTTTATTTGCCCCTTTTCTTCTTGTAATTTAATTAAAATTCTTTTTAGGGCACTTTTCACATTTTACAAAATTAGGTCTTTGTCTAATATGATTTTGGCAAATAACTCCCAAGTTTTTAAATTAAAAAGCATTTACTTCGTCTATAGTGTCTTTGTTGTTATCTTAAAGATTTTGATAATTATATAGTTGAGCCTATTACTTGCCTAATCCATTGATCTTCAATTTTTCTCCTTGAAGTCTTTTACAATTACTTGAAGAAAAACTAATTTTTAGTTTTAGAAATTACTACCTCTCAGGCTAAATAATAATCTGAAACTATTCATAAAAATGGTTTTTTAAGAATTATTATTTAGGTTAATAAGCATTGACCCTTAGATTTAAATTCTCTGTTCAATTTTTAATGTTATTACAGATGATTGTTCATTTCCGTTTTAATCACCAATTTATATTTCTCATTCACTGCCTGGCTACATTCCAACAAGAAAGTTAAAGAGTACAGAGATGGCATTGCCTCTGTCTCCATGGAATTCATCTAGATCAAATAAACATGTTTATAAGAGCAAATAACATGAATTCAATGCAGATTGGAATTAGAAATGTGTGTATATAGAGACCACACTCAATTTCCTAGTTGAGAATAGAGTCAAGAGAACTCTTTGCTTTGAAATGCCTGAAACCTAACTCACTACGTATAATTGACAATTTTCAATGTGTTCTGAATCTACAGAACAGCATAAGAGTGGTATGCATATAAATATTCTCTGCTTATTTCAGTGAGCACTTTCAAAAACTCAGAACTTTAGGGAAGCAAACAATAATGTTCAAGGGTTGCAGCACAGTTTTTATCTGTACCTGGGGTAGAGACATGAGAGAAGCTTAAGCACTGTTGGGGATAGAAGGGGACAGACTATACTGACAACAGCATGGCATAGGAGGGAAAAGGAGCTCAGGTTAACCTTTACCCTGAAGAGCTTAGGTACATTCCTGAGAGGGAGCACCACCTCTGTATATTTGTTCTCCCATCCTCCCTCTCTCCCTCCCTCCCACACTACCCTCCTCTCTCCCTCCCTTCTCTCTTCCCTACCTCCCTTCCTTCTTCCTTTCCTTTCCTTTTTCAAATACCCTATAGCACTTGTATAGATCTCAGCCATGAGATTACAGAAGGGAATTATGAATTAATGATATGAGAAACAAAGTAGCTATAACCTCAAACAGAATCTAACTCCAAAATGTCTTTAGAAGAATTAACAGGAGCCCTTAAAAGGGGCTAGGTAGTGATGGGACACAATTCAAGTAATGGCCAAGGAACATTTTAGTGAAAGGACACTGACTGAATGCAACTCTGACCCCTCAGATTTGCATAGTGCTCTAAGGATAAGAGTAAATATTCAGAGTACCTCAGTTCCAGCTCTGCTCCCTCTTAAATATGTACATTTGGCCCAATGACTTCATCTTTCTGAGCTGTAGTTCTCTCACATATATATTAGAAAGAATATTCACTCTCTGGTAGGTGATTGTAATGATTGAGCTCGCATATATACATAAATTAAGTGCCAACACAATATCTTGTATTGTCAAATGAAAAAAATGCTAACAGTTATTGTTATTATTATACTTATAAGTAGTTTTGTAAGTCATTATCACACTTCAATTTGTCATCTTTACAATGAAGTTAAGACAGATAATTATTACTCTTCCTAAATGAGTAAAATTAGATAAATTTCCCAATATCGTTACAGACAAAGACACTAGGCTTTTGACAATGGGTCTCCAGTGTCTTTGGTTATACAATTCTGAGGAAAAGTCAATGCAGTAAGTGATGAGAAATGAACACAAATAAGAAGATGCATTTTTTATGTATTCCTCCTGGGTAGAGACAGTGTGCTAGGTGCTTCTTATATGTGATTTTATCACATCACCATAGCCATCCTGTGTACTCGAATTCACATTTTACAGATAAAGAAATATGCATAGAACTTAATGACTTACATAAGGTCACAGCACCCAATAAATGGAAGAAATGGGAATTTCTTGCTCTTCTGTTTGACCCCAGAATACAAGCTCCTTTTTGTGAGATCAAGGTGGAGTAGGCCATCTGTTGACTGTGAAGGAAAAGTTTGTAGAAGAGTGGCAGAATGGAAGACAAAGGCATCATCTGCAATGAGTTACCCTGCATCTAACCTTCTAAGATACTTCTCAGGAAAGGGAGAGAGACAAAGAGAGAAAGAAAAGGAAAGAAAGAGAGAGAGAGACAGAGGGAGAGAGGGAGAGAATAAAATAGATCTCAGATCTTTTTGGAAAGGTCTGGCCCAGAAAAGAGAAGAGATTTAGTTTTGCATGTTGAAAGAACAGAAGGGATGGAAGAAAAAACAAGAGACTCCGATATTTCAGAATCTAAACATCAATTAAAGAAAGAAGTGTTCACAATTGTTAACAATGGAGGAGAAGGAAATTTAGGAGGATGAGAGCCAAAAAAGGGATTTTGGAGCCGGCAGGGGCAACTTTCTGAGAGGAAATGGAAGCTATTCTATAGGGAAATACCAGAAAGTAATAGCGCAGTTTATATTAAAAAGGGGAAAGAAATGATACAAAAACAAAACAGAGATCAGATACTCTGATCTTTCTTTGAAGAAAAGCAGCTCTGTGATCTAAAAAGGTTAATAAAAGACATTTATAACCCCCACCAAAATGTAAAATTTTATGTTTTTATTTTTGATAGTGAAATAGGAAATAAGTTTTCTTTGAGAACTTTTTATTAACTTACATAAACTTCCACCTGAGTTTCCCTTGTCTGTTCAGTGGGTACTAACTTAATGGGTTTCCCATTTATGTCACTGTGTGATACTGATGTAGTACTTGTCAATCAGAAGACTGCATTAAGTGCAAACTTCTAGTTATTTCCTAGTCTTCCTTACTGAGAGTGCTTCTTGACATCCTTCATCATTTTCCCCAGGAAATTTTTTCCTCATATGGTGTTTCAAATATAGCTTGAGAATAAAATGCTCCCGTACTCTTCAACAATGGCCGAGTTTCTGCAACTGTGGTAGCAAGTAACTATCAGAACTGGTTTCGAGCCAGCTTAATCAGTTATTGACAGTTCTCAAAATCATCTGAACTGATTTTACACAAATTTGATCAATTCGTGGCAGTGTACATTGGTGAACACGTGTTTGCAAATGAACTAATCAGTAACAATCCTCCATTCTGAAAGTCAGTTGATCCGGAAAAAGACTCACTTTGAAGAATACACTTACGAAAGTCAGTTAATCAATGACATTCTTACCTAAGAAACCATGTTCCTACAAATAGCAGCAATACACTAATTCCTCTAGAAGCCTGCTAATCCCTGAATTCTACTTTAAACCCAAACCCTGTATACTATCAGCAGACTTCTCTGCTCTGAGAAGTATAGTTCTCCCTTCCTTAAGTTAGCTATAAATTCAGGAGTGTGGCCTTTTGTTTAAGATATTAAGGGCCATGGGGCACCTGGGTGGCTCAATGGGTTAAAGCCTCTGCCTTCGGCTCAGGTCATGATCCCAGGGTCCTGGGATCGAGCCCCACATCGGGCTCTCTGCTCCGCAGGGAGCCTGCTTCCTCCTCTCTCTCTGCCTAGTTGTGATTTCTGTCAAATAAATAAAATATTAAAAAAAAAGATATTAAGGGCCAGTTTTCATCCTTTCAGCAGCTGGATACTCTGAAAGTTAAAAATTTATGCAAGACTCTTGGGAAGAATATAGATAATCATGTCCTTAGGCCCAATAGTTTAATTTCTAGAAATTTGCTCAGACACTGGGTTATCTTTGGTATGCATTTTTGCATTTAATTCTTCCAACAATCCTACAGTGTAAGTTCTATTTTTATGTCCATTTTGCATTTAATGAAAACAAGACTTAGAAAGTTTGAGACCATTTTCCACAGCCATATACCTAGTTATACTCCAAATATCTAGAGACTGACTCTTAAGTCAGAATCTACTTCCTCCGCGAGAGACCATGATCCAAAATAAGGACAAAAATATTTGTTAAAAGTTTATACTAAACTGTTGTTTGTATATATGAAAACCCATGAACATCCAAATATCAAAGATAAGAAAAGAACTAAGTAGAAAGAAATTGAAGAAGATGCAAAAAGATGGAGGAGCATTCCATGCTCATGGATCGAAAGAATTAAACATTGTTAAAATGTCTATACTGCCTAGAGCAATCTATATTTTCAATGCCATCCTGATCAAAATTCCACCAGCATTTTTCAAAGAGCTGGAACAAACAGTCCTAAAATTTTTATGGAACCAGAAGAGACCTGAAATTGCTAATGAAATGTTGAAAAAGGAAAACAAAACTGGGGGCATCACGTTGCCTGATTTCAAGCTTTATTACAAAACTGTGATCACCAAGACAGCATGGTACTGGCACAAAAACAGACACATAGACCAGTGGAACAGAGTAGAGAGCCCAGATATGGACCCTCAACTCTATGGTCAAATAATCTTCAACAAAGCAGGAAAAAATATACAGTGGAAAAAATATAGTGTCTTCAATAAATGGTGCTGGGAAAATTGGGCAGCTATGTGTAAATGAATGAAACTCAACCAATCTCTTACACTGTACACAAAGATAAACTCAAAATGGATAAAAGACCTCAACATGAGGCAGGAATTTATCAAAATCCTAGAAGAGAACATAGGCAGTAACCTCTTCGACATCAGCCACAGCAACTTCTTTCAAGATACATCTCCAAAGGCAAAGGAAACAAAAGTAAAAATGAACTTTTGGGACTTCATCAAGATCAAAAGTTTCTGCAGAGCAAAGGAAATAGTCAACAAAACAAAGAGGCAACTCACGGAATGAGAGAAGATATTTGCAAATGACACTACAGACAAAGGGGTGACATCCAAGATCTATAAAGAACTCCTCAAGCTCAACACACACAAAATAGATAATCACATCAAAAAATGGGCAGAAGACATGAACAGACACTTCTCCAAAGAAGGCATACAAATGGCTAACAGACACATGAAAAAATGTTCATCATCATTAGGCATCAGGGAGATCCAAATCAAAACCACATTGAGTTACCACCTTACACCCGTTAGAATGGCCAAAGTTAACAAGACAGTAAACAACAAGTGTTGAAGAGGATGTGGAGAAAGGGGAACACTCTTACACTGTTGGTGGGAATGCAAGTTGGTGCAGCCACATTTCAAAAACAATGTGGAGATTCCTTAAGAAATTAAAAATAGAGCTACCTTATGACCCTGCAATTGCACTGCTGGGTATTTACCCCAAAGATACAGATGTAGTGAAAAGAAGGGTCATCTGTACCCCAATGTTCATAGCAGCAATGGCCTCAGTCACCAAACTGGGGAAAGAACCAAGATGCCCTTCAACAGACGAATGGATAAAGATGTGGTCCATATACAATGGAATATTATGCCATCAGAGTATTATGCATCAGAAAGGATGACTACCCAACTTTTATATCAACACAGACGGGACTGAAAAAGATTATGCTGAGTGAAATAAGTCAAGCAGAGAGAGTCAATTATCATATGGTTTCACTTACTTGTGGAACATAAGGAATAACACAGAGGACACTGGGATATGGAGAGGAGAAGTGAGTTGGGGGAAATCCGAGGGGGAGACAAACCATGAGAGACTGTGACTCTGAGAAACAAACTGAGGGTTTTGGAGGGGAGGGGATGGGGGTTTGGATCCCGGTGGTATTATGGAGAGCATGTATTGCATGGAGCACTGACTGTGGTGCATAAACAATGAATTTTGGAACACTGAAAAAAAATAAAAGTAATTTTTAAAAAAGAAAAGAACTAAGTAAACAGTCATTAAAAGGATACCTATAAAATAATTATTATGTATGTTAAAGTGGTTAGGATTTGGGATTGAGCCCAAAATCGAAACACAAAATTATAATTATACCATGTAAAATTATGTGTAAATATGAATTGGGAATAAAAAGAAACATAGACTAATAACTATGGGGTGGCTGGATTCAAATTCAAATTTATTGAATTTTTAAAAAAATATTGTTTAAATATTTATGTAATAACGAAAGTAACCTATATATAAATTGTGGTTTCTATATTTGAAGTTCCTAGCCAAACTTCCCATATTCTATGGAAATTCCAATGTCCCAAAAGATTTCTGAGAATTCTAAGGTTCTTATCAACTCCTGATTATTTTAGTGCTCTCAGTTCATACCTCAGAAATTTAAAAATTCTACTCACGTCTTATTTACCATAAATGAGGCATAGTAAGCAGGTGTTTCTGAAGTTTTAGATGGAGAGGTGTTATACTATAGCAGAGTATGAAAGTTAATATTGAACACACATCATCACTCTCCTAAAACTCTTTGGGCCATCCAGCACATTGTTTATCTTCTCCTCCCTGAGATTTACTGATAAATTCCCCTCACTTTGTCATGGACAGCAGCTCTCCATCTTCAACCTCTGCTCTGAACATAATGAAGATTTGATACTGTGCATCCATAAAACCAAGGGAGCACATGCCTGCAGCAACACAGATTTATTTTGAGACACATCATGATATTCCAACATAGGAATGGAGAAATCACTATATTCACCTTTTTTGGGTATAAATGACATTGATTTAAAGTCACAAATTTTAAATTAACCTCCTACTGTTTCAAGTACAAAAATAATATGAATTTGAAAAAGTGCTGAGACATAAAAAATGAAAGATCAATTTTTTTGATAGGAAGATATACTGAAAAGAAAAGAAAACCAAATGGAGATAGTTGAAAGCAATTAAAATTAGACTGGAAAATCTATAGAATGGTAATTTATTTATTTAGTTAGTTTTTTAAAGATTTTATTTATTTATTTGTCAGAGAGAGAGAGAAAACAAGCAGGCAGAGGCAGAGAGAGAAGCAGGCTCTCCGCTGAGCAAGGAGCCCTATGTGGGCCTCGATTCCAGAACCCTGGGATCATGACCAGAGCCCAAGGGAGCGGCTTAACCCACTGAGCCACCCAGGCATCCCTAGAATGGTAATTTATTTTATAAGAATAGCTAGAAATCTCACAGGGCTAATAAGCATAGTTTTAAATAAAAGTTTAGGTTATGTTTATCTCTTCCTACTTCTTCTAAGTATGTACTTACATAAATATTCACATCGTATTATTTTTTCCTAGAGGAGTTGGTTCACTGTAAAATGTTTTCTGTTTATAGTGTAGCTACAGGGAAATCATCCTCACTAAAAATAAAAATTTAAGACCAATTTGACAGTAATAAATTCAGACTTTCTAGACATCTTTGTCTACTAATTCTTCCCCCAGAGCATATAATTTGAAGTATAGTCTGAGAGCTGCTTATATCTACATATTCAAAATGAAGATATATCATTAAAGGGATAAGAAAAGAATATAAAGAAGCCATTATTATAGGTACAGTCTTCATAGGCATTGATCTGACCATACTACTAAGGTAAAAAATGGACTTTTTTGGAGTAACCAAAATAAAGCAGTAAGTTTTCCTAGGCACAGAAGGTGCAAGTATTGTATCCTCAGTTTTCTCCAAATTATTATTTTTATCCAAGTTCTGTGGAATTCTCTATCAACTACTTTTCCAATTCCCTTAAACGTGTTTTCTATGTTTAGATAAAATATTATCTGTTGTATGGGAGATACCAGGGAACCGTAATGGAACAGGTTGTCTGTCTTTCCATCTATCCATCTTCCACCATCCATCCATGAGTGCATCTGGCTATCTATACTCTACCTTACATCTGCTAGAATCATATAAGTGTTTGCATATAGAATGGTCAACACAAACACCAGGACTCTGGAGCCAATCTCACCTATGTTTCCACTCATGCTACCCCGGTTACTCTCTGACATTGCAAGCCTAGTTTCCTTGAATGAAAAATGTGCTCAATGGTATTTTATTTAAAATTCAACACTGTAAATATTTTTAAGCACACATTATTCACCAGGCAGTACAGTAGGAAGGCTTAGTACAAAAGAGAGAGGTCTTATGAAAAAGAACCTTTCTGAATAACTTCTTGAACAATAAAAACAAAAATGCAATAGGCTTTTATGATGGTAGAAGGAGTTTAGATTAGAAAAAAGAAAACAGTGAGAGCTCTAAGCATTCAGATATGGTAGAAGTAGATTTGGAATCTTTTTTCAATGTATATTTATGTACTCTAACAGCTACCAAATGGGATTTACACAGAGGATGGATTAGTTTGATTTTGCACATGTCTTCTGTACCTAGTATACTATTATTTGAAGGTATAGGTTTTTTTTTTTCCTACCAATGTATCTTCTTTTATTGTTTGTCATCCTCTTTTATTCAAGAGCTTTTCAAATAGCCTAATAAAGTATTTTCAAATTACGTAATAAAACAAGTTCCTTTAGAAGTTGGTATTGTGATTGGAAAGCAATAGGGAGAAAGCTTGATTTATTGACAAATGAGAGTATGCTATAAATTTTTCCCATATTAAAACTGCCTATGGATTATCAGATCACTCCTAGAGAAACTGCAGCATATAGGGATAGCGATGTAAAGACTAAAGGCAAGGATCTAAAATACTGAAATACTAAAGGCAGGGATCACAATGTCCATGGGTAGGTCTGCTTTGCTTCATAAAATCTATTTCTTCTGAAATACTATGTATAAACTGAACAAAATTGTACCAGGGAAGATTGCTATCTAAGAAAAGTCATGATAAATGCTTTTGTGAGACAAATGATCATTTTATAACAAAAAAAATCATTTCTCGGTTAATGTATTTCGTGATTTTTTTTTGGTTCTCATTCACTAGATTTCCTTAAAGTGAAAGCATACTTGTATATAATATAAATAAATTAGCAATAGTGATTTCCAAGCTAGTAATCTAGATTGGATTTTGAAGTTCAACAGAAAATAGGTATTTCAGGTGGAATTTTTTGCTTTAAATGTGAATAATACTTTTTCTTTTAGTGGTGTATAATTCGTTAAAATTTGTTTTAAATTAAGGAAAAGAGCTTGGATATCTCTGAAGTTAAGAAAAACAAGAATATGCTCTAACAAATAAGAATATGTCCATATAGTATGGATTTGATGTGGTACAAAGGAGAAGGATTAAGAGGTAAGCCAGATGTGCTGTACAAAGATGTTCAACCCTTCACAACTTGCCTGCTTCTAGGCAAGTCACTTAGCCTGGCAGAGACTTCCTTCTTTTCCCATTTATAACTAAAGAATGTTACTTGAATTTCCTACTTTGCATACTCACTGTAAGGCTGAAATGTCATATGTGTATGAAGAAACCTTTAAACTTAAAAACATATAAGGAAATTTTGGTCTTGTGATGCAATATTATTTCATTAGATAAGGTACACAAGCCTTTAAGTATTTCAATTTTAAAAAGGCACTGTAGTTATTTTGGCCATTTATTGATGTTCTATGTCCAAACATATATCCATTTATACAATAAAAACTATAGCCAGCCATAATGACCGTCAGGTTGCTATGTCTATGTGAACAGTAAGGCTGCATTGCCAAATAATATGGAGCCAAAGGGCCAAATTTAATTTTAATTAAATTTCATTAGTGTATTATAAATTAAAACAACCATCGTTTTGGATGGTTTAAGTAATATGAACTGTTAAAAATGCAAATACATGTGAAGAACTCATAATTCTCAAATTTTAAGTAATGAAAGGACATTTTTATGGCAAATAAGGAGCAGGGGTTCTTAATAACTTAGAGTAAATAGACAAAAATGGCAAGATGTGCTTATTGCTGGGGTAGAAACGATTGAATAGCATATGAGAAGACTCTTTCTAAAAGTAGATTTATCACTGACCAAGTATTAAAAACTTATAATTCATTTTCAAAGATCTTTATAATAATAATTTATAGACATGTAAATATATCTATAAGTAATAGGAGTATTAATAATATATCTATAAATAATATAAAACTTATAGAAAAGTTGCCAGGATGTACAGAGAACTTTCTTCACCCGCTTTTTCCACTATCAACATAATCATGGTACATTTATCAAAGCTAAGAACATTGGCAAAATAATATTAATTAGGCTACAGGTTTTATTCAGATTTCATCAGTTTTCCCACTGATGCCTCTTTTCTGTTTAAAGACCAAATCCAGAGTGCCACATTGCATTAAGTCATAATGTCTCATCTCTCCAGCTGTGTTTCTCAGTCTTTCATGATTTTGAAACTTGTGAAGAACACTGGTAACATATTTTGTAGCACATGCTCCTATTTGACTTTGCCTCATATTTCTCCCAAGATTACAATAGAGTTCTGGTTTTGTGGAAAGAATAGAACAGAAATGAAGTGTACTCATTAAATCACAGAAGAGTACAGGAGGTCAACATATTTTGTTGGAGGTCAACTTATTTTGGAGATGTTAAGCTTGATCACTCAATGGAAGTGGTATCTGCCACATTTCTCCATGGAAAAATTACCTTTGCCCGACACTTCTATACTCTCTGAGGCATGAAGTCTAGCTCACACTCAAAGGAAGAGAAATTAAGCTTTGCCTCCTAGGAGGTGGGTGAGGTGTCTACATATATTATTTGGAATTCTTCTGTAAAGAAGATTTTTGCCTTCTCTGTCATTTTTCTATCAATCATTTATTTGTATCAGTGTGAATTCATCAATACTTATTTTAGTTGTTAGGTTATAGCTTAATAGAATCATTATTTTATTGCACACAGTGCTTTAGTTTTGGTCACTGGGAACTCTTTCTGGTTAGCTCCCATGTCCTTTTGACATGCCCTAATGACTTTTTTGGCACTTTTTTACTTTCTGACACTAGAAGATACTTGAGTTTTAACTACATTTTTCCTTCCATATCTCTCAAATCAGCCATTTTTCTTGATGGCCTGGGTTCCTTTTTTAATTTTTAAGGTTTTATTCATTTGAGAGAGAGAGAGAGAGCGAGAGCGCAAGCATATGAAGGGGGAGGGGCAGGGGGAGAGGTATAAGCAGACTACCTGCTGAGCAGGGAGCCTGATGTGGGGCTCCATCTCAGTATCCAGGATTATGATCTGAACCGAAGTCAGACACTTAACCAGCTGAGCCACCAAAGTGCCCCTAGGTTCCTTTTTTAAATTGGAGAATGGTATTTAGTAACTAAAATCTGGGCATAAGGTGTGCTCATTGCTTCTGTGGTGTTACTACTTCTAGGACTTTTCAGTAGGTAGAGCTAATAAATAGTATGTATGTATACCCATATATGCACACATATCCATATTTATTTTTGTATCTATCTATAGGTATATTAAAATAAAAATAGCTCATATTATATCTCTGTCTCTAACCTAGCACTACAAGGTTAATTTTAGCTATTTCCCTTTGATTATTTAAACTTCTTTCACTGACAATGAGGAACCTAGTTTCTGTTATCATCAATTTATTTGTTTATGTGTCCCACCCTAATATACATTTAAAGTGGTTACATAATTACTCACCTATACTCATGTTGGGGGAGAATTATCAAAGAGTGTACATTATCTATGTACAGTTATTTTCTCTTCAGCATTATTCATTTTAGTCTTTGTCCTCTCAAAAGACTGTTTCCCTAAGTTACTTAGGCTAGATCATTTTCTTTGGTTAGATTCATTTGTCACAGTCAATATCCAATTGTTTTCTTATTTCTAATTTTCATACTATATAGCTCACTCTGTGGTGTACAGTTCTATAGGTTCTGATGAGTGCATAGTCACTCATCCAGAATTGGAGTATCATGCAGAACAGTTCTATTACCCCCCAAAACGTCCTCATACTATCACTTTACAGTCAACTCTTTCGTATCTCCCAAGCCCTGGCAACTGCTGATATGTTTCTTATTTCTATATATACTCATATAGTATTCGGTCATTTCGTTCTTTCTTCTTTCACTTAGCAAAATACATTTAACATTCACCATTGATATTGCATAAATCAACAATTCTTTCTTTTTTATAGTTCAGTAGTATTTCATTGTATAGATATACTATAGTTTGTTCATCCATCACCAATTGAAGAACACTTTGGATATTTTGATGTCTTAGCAATTACAGATAAAATTTCTATAAATATTCATATATAGAATTCTGTGTAAAAATAAATTTGAAATTCACTTGTTAATATAGGAATGGGATTGCTGGATCATATGGTTAAGTGTATATTTAGGTTTACAAAAAAACTGGCACACAATTTTCCAAAGTGCTGGTACCACTGTAAAGTCCTATCAGCAACGAATGAGAGTCCCCAGGGCTCTGGAAGCTCACCAGCATTTAGCATTGCCAGATTTTTAAAATTTTTTATTCATTTTAATACGTGTCTAGTGGTTTCTAACTGTAGTTTTAATTTGCAGCCCCCTAATGACTAATGATGTTGAACATCTTCCCATACATTTATT
Organism: Meles meles; assembly: GCF_922984935.1. Taxonomy (NCBI): domain Eukaryota; kingdom Metazoa; phylum Chordata; class Mammalia; order Carnivora; family Mustelidae; genus Meles; species Meles meles. The sequence continues at coordinate 35,622,766 of NC_060070.1, forward strand.
GGCCATTCGTACATCTTTTTAGTGGAATTCAGATCTTTCACCCATTTTTAAATTGGGTTGTTTCTTTCCTTTTTGTTAAGTTCTAGAACTTCTTTATAATTTCTGAATACAAATTCTTTATCAGATATGTGGTTTATAAGTCTGAATCTTCTATTTTCATTTTTAAACAGTGTATTCGATGGAGACATCTCTAAGAATTTTACTTTTTGCTTTTGAATCATTCATTGTAATGGGAAGGGCTGTGATCAGCTAATTCATTTAGTTACAACAGGGCATTTACACTGAAGCAAATTTAAAACAAATTCCAATGTGCATTACAGTTAAAGTTTAGACCTTGTATATTTTCTTATCTATAATTTCTCATGGATAAGATGAGAGTGGTTAAAATTTCATTTTAAGTCAGAACTGTAGGATTTGACATGTTTTTCTCATTAAAATTTTGAATAATACACTTCATTGGCGTGTTCTGACATCAACCTACAAAATTCATTAGGTAGCAGAATTATGGCTTTATGTCAACAGTTCTCTGGAAAAGAGCTGTCCAACATGGTGGGTATTAGCCACATAGAACTGTCAAGTACTTGAAATGTGGCAAGTGTGACTGAGGAAATCACTTTGAATTTTAGTTAGTTTAAATTTAAAAAGTGATATTCAATTTAGTTATTGGAATACTTCAAGTATGTGTGGGACAACATGGCTTTGTGAATCTACTTTTTTCCAACTATGAATTTTATGAAATCTAAATATAGATCAAGAATATCCAATAAAAATGTAATATCCTGATTGATACATGCTATAAGTACACCCAGCATTTCAAAGACTTAGTGTGAAAAAAAAGGACATAAAAGGTCTCAATATTTTTTACATCAATCACATGTTAATGATTTTATTTTGAATATATATGGTTAATAGAATATATTATTAAAACCCATTTATCTGTTTCTTTCTTCTTCTTAAAAATCTGGCCACAAGAAACATTTAAATTACATGTTTGGCTCACATTTTATTTTTATCAATTAGCACTACTTTAGAACCACATATTGTGTATTAAATTATATTTTGTGTCCAAAAGCATTCAGTGTTCTGAAATGACATGCTAATAATGTATCTACCATCACTACAGCCTCCACAGTATAATCAGTCACACCTCATTCTCCTGCCTTTGTAGAGAAAGATCAGTTCCAAGTCACTTGTGGCAGATGTTAGATGCTCAGACAGGGACCCAGCAAGGAAAGGGAAGGGAGAACAGAGAGCAAGATGTGGGATGAATATTGCCGGTCTGGCATTATCAAGTGTTGTCAAGGAACAGCATCTCCTGATGGCTTAACCACACCATAAATTTTGGGGACACTTCCGATTACTGAAGGGCTCTAGTTTTGGCTTATTTTCCGGTGAGCAAAAGTATTGGGCTACCTCCTTTCCTTCCCACTGCTGTGAGTTAGTACTTTCAGCTTAGTACTGATCTCAAAAACAGCATAGTATTCTAGCCTTTCATTCCCTTCTTCGCTTTCTGGCAATGTGAAATTAATAGTAAGAGTTTCCTTTACCACGTAAAAATGAGTTTTCTTCTTTTTACATAATTTATTAAAGAAACTACACACACACACACACACACACACACACGGACACACACATGCACACAGATGATTTAGTAGTATAGGTATTGTCTTGCCAAAACTAAAATCATTTTTGAAAAATAACTAATATAGAAATGGGCCTGACCTTAAAATGATATTACACATTACATTTTTAGAAAGATGATTTCAAGATTTTAATACTTCAACATAAAATTTTGCAGGCCCAATATTTTTTTTTAATTATAGAAGACTAAAAATAGTATGTAAATATTAAGGTATTAGGTAAAATATTTATTAAAAATATAACTAAACCTCAAAGTGTATTACTCTACTGCAATAGATAATTATATTAGGCTTTAACTTTGATACAACATTAATTTACAGAATAGCTCTTCATATAAGATAAACTTCTACAAGTTTTCTATACTTTGGATGAGTTTTAGTGTATAATAATTCTGAAATAATCTAGGTTACCTACAAGTTCTAATTGAACACATTTCTCTCACAATTAAGCCAGCATCAAAGTAAATATATACTTACAATATAGAGAACATATCATGGGAAGCACATAAGCAGTTGTTAAGCTACTCCACTGTATTATAAAATTCTTGAATTATTGCATCCTAAGCCTGTTGGGAAAGAAAGGAAAAAAAAAAGTATGTTAATTAAATGTACTGGGTGTACTATATAGGCAGCTAAATAACCAAAAGAAAACTAAAAAGAAAATCATATACTTCTCATAGATCTTTCTCTATATATTTTTGTGCCTTTTGTTTATATAAATTTATTATTTAAGTTTTAGAAAAATGCTATTAAACCATGTAAGTCATTTGAATATGTAATAAGAGAAATATTATTATTTTTTAAAAGATTTTATTTATTTATTTATCTTAGAGAGAGAGAGAGAGAGAGAGAGCAGGAGCATAAGTATGAGCAGTTAAGAGCGAGTGGGGGAAGGCAGGGGAAGGAACAGAGAGGGAAGGAGAGGGACAAGCAGACTCCACACTGAGTGAGTCTGAGCCAGGGCTCTTTCTCACAATCCTGACATCATGACATGAGCTGAAATCAAGAGTTGGATGTTTAACTGACTGAGCCACTGAGGTAAGCCATAAGAGAAATATTATTAAAAAGAATGAATGCTGTAACTGAAACTCTGAGGAAATAACATACCTTGTTAACCAAGGTAGATTTCATCATCTCTATTTTTTATGTTTACCACCTACAGAATACATTGTATATGTAGCACAAAAACAAAATAAAAAATAAAAAAAAGAGGTTACTGAATGATCTGGATGTTTCTAATTATCTGGATGCTTAATAAACCAAAGACCAAATAATCAGATGATTTGTCCAAATATTTTCAAATTTTCATGTTGATGTATGCCAGCTGCTAAGGTCTGAATTTTGTTTTCTCCCCAAATTCATGTGTTGAAATCCTTTATTTTTTTAATTTTAAGTATGCTTCAAGTCCACTGTGGGACTCCAACTCACAACCTTGAGACCAAGAGTCGCAGCCAGCCAGGCATCTGCAAATGTTAAAATCCTAATGCCCATGATGATGGTACTGGGAGGTGAATAGCATTAGTACCTTTACTTAGGACCCAGACAGTGCCCTTGCCCTCTTCACCACATGAAGACACAGTGAAAAGATGTACATCCATGAACCAGGAAGCCCTCATCCTAGCTGCCAGCACCACAATCCTGGACTTCTCTGCCTCTAGAACTGTGGAAAATAAATTTCTGCTGTTTATCAGCTACCTAGTCTGCGATACTTTGTTACAGCAGCTCAAATGGACTAAGCCCACAAACATGATTGGCTATAAAATGCACGCAAGTGCTTTCAAACCTTATTGAATTTTTTATTCTATAATGAACGGAGATTCTATTTAATACAAAGTGGGAAGCTGACCCACTGACATTACCCCAACCAAGAGCAAATCTAGTGGAACTATGGAGCAGTTTAAAGTCAAATAGAGGATTTGGTTTCTCTTTAAGAGAGTGCCTTCACAAACTGTGTGTAATGAATGTATTCCCTGTCAAAAATGTTTCTGCTGTAGAACTAAGCTTTTCAAACTTAGAGGTTAGTAAGTGATGGTTAGGAATTCCATACCCAGTACATGTACACACACATCTACACACGTGTACACACACCCACACATACATGTGCTGTGGGGTGCACACACATGCACACACACATGCGCGCCCATCCTGTCTTCATCGTATGTCTCCCAAATTCCTAATCTATTTTTTCTTCCTGAAGTCAGTAGATTTTAAAGCAAAGTTCAGTCAAATTTCTTTCTGGATACACACATAGCATTGGCTTATGTTTAATAGAAAAAATGATTTTCCCCCTAATTTGGCCTTCTCCCTCCCTATTTACACTTTAATATTGGATTCAAATACATTAAAGGTAATAAAAATGTGGAATACTGATCTGGCATCTTTGTCTTGTCTTTAAAATCTTAACTATTCCTTCTTGAAGTTATAAAACAGATGAATAGCTTCCCTATAACAACTGTTGAAGGTTTTTTAGGTGCGTTTGATTGACATTTAACCATCACAGCAATATTTTAAGGAAGGATTTATTACCCTCATTTTACAGGGTTTTGATAATTCAAACAAATCATCTATACAGGAAGCTGGAAGGTGTAATTGGGGTCAAATCCAGCCCGAATTTAAAAGTGTGTACTCAAAACAGTCTTCACTTGTACATGGTTTTCTGGACACGTTTAAAAGATAATTCTGCCTAGACATCTACTTTCAATAGTATTTGAATATCAATTTGGAAAAAAATAATGAAATACTTAGTAAGGTAGATCAATGTTCTGTGTTGAAACCATATATATCTTGGGTTTAGAATTGTTAAATGAGCAAAACCAAACACAATTATTGCACATAACATATGTAATGTGTTGGTTTTAAATCTTGACATAAAGGACCAACACAGTTAATAAATTAAGAAAAATAGAGAAGGGACATTTGTATCTATCTCAACTGGTTCCAGACTTTTATGACACTAAAGCACTGTGCCATTTTTTTTTAATGATTTTTCTGCCTCAGCATCAAATGCCATTCTTTCTTTGTTCTTACCATCCAAACCTTTTCTGATGCTTTCAAAATTATCTTTGCTGGCAAGTCAGCAAAATTCAACATTTAAAGTCCTACCTAGAATGAGAGCAAATAATGAGAATCAACAAATGGGCTGAGTTATCTACTTGGAAACTCAGATTTGGATATGTTGTGTATCTGTGTGTATGCATGTGTGTATTTCCCAAATTATGGCTATGCTTTAATTAGCTGAATAAATAACACTTACATTATGGAGTTATTCTGATTACTTTTGTTGGTAAAGTTTTATCTAAATAAAGTTTTCTTTATCCTTTTTTTTTTTTGTATTACCTGCAGGGAAACAATTGTTCCCTTCCATTCTCTACATTTCTGTCTAAGTCAGTCACGTGATGATATATGTTTTTCTCTTTTGCTTTCTTATGTATTTGTCTTTCCTTCTAGGGTAGTCAAGTCATCTGCCTGATGTGGGGTAGAGGTAGGTAGGACAAGACACTCAGTGTTTGTCATTTAAAGGGTCATTTTGACATAAGGCTTAAAGTCAGGCAATCTTGAGAAAGTTTTTTTTTTTTTTCTTAAAGATTTTATTTATTTACTTGAGAGAGAAAGAGAGAGAGAGGACGAGCAAGAAGGGGGAGGGGCAGAGGGGAAAGGGGGCGGGGAGAATGTCTAGCCAGCTCCACGCTGAGCACAGAGCCCTAGATGGGGCCCCATCCCGCAACCTGGAGATCATGACCTGACCGAAAACAAGAGCTGAACACTTAACAGACTGAACTACCCAAGCGCCCAGAAAAAGAGAGGATTTCTAAATTCCTTTAGTTCTCCTTTATATATAAAGACTAGACCTCGTGGCTTTGTCTATTATTTGAGGTCTGGCCCAGATCCAGAGGCTTGGTGACTTAAGGATGAAACATTAAAATGGTTCATTGATTTTTACTTCTCATCTTGGTGTTTGTCAGTGAGCATAAATGGCTATGTTTGCATATAATTTTATACAAAGGAGTTTGAAATCATGTAGAAATAACATAAGAAGAAAGCCTGATTTGTTCATTCCTTTGGCAAAGGCAAAAGAGATGGAGAGAAAGAAGAGCTGAGTGGAAGAGGAAAGTGGCTGTTTTCTCCTCCCAGGTGCTTGAGGTCAAGCCCGGGAGAGTAGCTTTAGGAACTCTCAGTTCCTAAAGAACTTCAGAGAACCTGAAGGAACTCTCAGTGGTTTTGCTTATGCTTTTGGGAAGAGATTACTGTGCCGAATAATCCCGTACCAACATGTGTTGACCGAGTAGTGTCATGAGGGCTGCATGGCTGGAACAGGCCCAGTTTACAATCCCAGCTCTCCCTAGGTTACTTATGGCATGGAAGATGAGCTAAGGGGGAAAAAAAAAAGGGCCTACAGCGGGGAGTGAAAGGACTTAGGCACAGAGGTTTGTGAGGTTCTCTGCTTTAACCAAGTGTTGGAAGAGGGAAGCATCAATATATGTGACATCAGAGACTGGTGGACCCAAACGCCAAGATCCTAGACAGACTGAATTCTTGGGACCATTAGGCTCACAAAGCTGAGAAATAAGTGACTGTGAGAAATGGCAGCCACAGAGTGGCCCACAGCAAGGGGACTGAATTGTCATCCTGAGAAGAGGCAGTTAGAGAAGGGAAGCCACACAGAGGAGGCCACATCTGAGTGATGGTAAGTACATAGCCTCAGCTTCAGGATAGAGCATGAGGAGGAGAGGGAACACTAGGTACAAAGGGCCAGGAAAGGAACAAGTACAACATGTTCAAGGAAGAAAAAAATCCCAGCATGCTTGTGGTGTAGTAATCCAGGGCACAGTATTGTGGGGGGTAGGAATGGGGGTTTGGTGCGGGGGGGGGGGGGGAGGATTGATAGGCAGATAGCGGCTGGGTGATGTTGGGTCCCATAAGCCATTATAAGGAGTCCAGACTTTATTCATGGTACAGTACAGATACCAAGGTTTTGACCAGGGGACCCTATGACCTGATGAAAATTTTAAATTTTCATTTCAGATGTTCTGTAAAACATTTAGCAGAGTGGCTAGCCCAGAAGTACCAGCCCCTCTAAAGGTGACTGTAGCAGTTGAGTTGAGAGATGATGGTGACCATAAATTTAGTAGCAGTGACAGTGGAGAGAAGTGTTAGGATTTGGGATATATCTGAATAAAGTATAAAATCCTATCCATTCATTTCATCATTTCATAAACACAAATGCATCTGTGAGCCATCATGATAGGGTGGGCTATGTTTCTTTCCTTAGCAAAGGGTCAATGTGAAAAATAAAAATTACGTAGATATTTATGTAAGGTACTTCAGTCGTTTTGAGTAAAATTTACCAAAAAGTAAAAATATGGAGACATTTGTTTTATATAATGAAAAAAGTATGTTGAACCAATTGATTAAAGACAGTATAAATGATTAAGAGAAGTAGTATATTATTTTTATAAATGAAAGAATAAAGAAATAGACAAAAGGAGCATTACTTTTCTCAGAAAGAAGAGTACTCTTGAGGACTCCGAATGATGTTGTTAGAAACATCTCAGATATATTTGAAATTGAATTTCACTAATAGGTTTCTGAATTCACCAAATGTGATGAAAGGACATTGAATTTTGAATAAATAAAGACAATCCCTTCATGCAGTTTATAGTAATAAGTGAGATTTGCTGCCAGAAGAGGTCACTGAGCCAATTCCTGTGGCTATACTTTAAACGGAATTTTATGAATTCAGAATTACTAGACTGGGTCCTCAAGCCTTCTTTAATTCAACATACATTTTAAAAAATGCATTCTGTCTAACAGCTGGTAGGTGCTATGGCTAAAAGGGTGGCCAAATACTCTCCTGTCCTTGAAGAGTTCATAGTCAAGAGGAGGGAAGGAAGAAAGAGAAATGAAGAAATCGGTACTAAATGTCCGGCTAGGGGCACAAATACAGCAGCGTTCGACGCTAACTTAGCTGAAGCTTGATAATGTAAAGTGAACGTTGAATGGGGGGGCCCGGGGGGGGGGGCTGTGCAGTATGAACACAAATAAAGAATGCGGAGATATTAAAGGTTGGGACTAAAACGTAATCTGGCTCCAGCGGAGCAGAGAGATAGGCAGTGTGATGAAGCACAAGCAGGAGACAGCAGAAAGGAGCAAGGGCCAGCTGTGGGAGGGGCTCACGTTAAAACCTTGAACCTCATTAACGCAAATAATAACACCCCCTCGTAATAAAAGAGTGCTCACTATGAAACAGGCACAATTTTAAGGGTTTTATATACAAATCTCAGTCTATCAATAAGTCTATGGGATACTATTCCAGTTGTCGAGAAGAGGAATATGAAGCACAGAGAGGTTAAGCCATTTGCCAAAGGTCACCCAGCTTGGAAACCGTGCAGCTGGCCTGCAACAAAAGCAGACTGATTCCAAAGTTCTACTCTTGGTCACACAGTTATGTCTTGTGAGATCAACGTTTGATACTTTAGCTGCAAAACACTTTTTTTTTTTTTTTGCATAATTTACATGGAAAAGGAATACTTTTTCTCCCCGTACAAAATGTTGGTTTGCTCTTTAAATTGAGTGGAAATAGGAATAAGAATCCTGAAATTAAAAGCACAAAGTGAGTGAGGAGGGAAGGGAGAGGAAGGGAAATGATGTTTCTTGAGCGTTTTGCTTACTGTGTGCCTAGATGGTGAATGTTCACCTTCCTTGGTCTGTAGATACCTGTGCAAAGCTGGGAAAAGGAGTGATTATGGGAGAAGTATATGCTTTGTGCTCGCTTTTACAACTCCTTAGTTATTTTCATGGTCTGAATTCTTTCGCAGGTTAGGCTTTCCTGTTGTTCCCTTCCCTTCCCTCTTAAGTAGCTGGCTTGGATATCTGCCCTGACCTTATTCCTTAGGGGAATACGATTCGGAGCTGTGTGAACAGCACGAAACAGGATTGGTGTTCAGGAAGAGAGCTAGCCCTGAGTCTTTCAAATTCTTCCACTTCCTTAGCTGCTGTAGGAAACAAGGATTAGTAGCATTTAGGACCATTAATAACCATCAATGTCTTGAGGACTTAAAATATATTTATGTTTGGATACAGGCTAGTAATTGCTATCAGAGAAGATGTTGGAAATTAGTTCATAGTTTATACATGTGTTTTATCCATAGAGTATTTTTAACACACACTTTTTGAGGATGGGAGGGAGAGTTGCTTTGTTCTTTTAAAACCTATAAATCCCTTCAGGGCAAACTATTGAGCCTCTCCCATCTGGGGCTTGAAACAGTACTGTAAATCTCATTGTGTATTCATCCCGGAACATTTGTTTTACTCAAAGATTTGGGAAAAAGAAATTTGTTCTAAAATAAATATCACAAGTACAGTGCAGAATGTACATACATTTTAAAAAATATTTATTTAACCAAGTGTTTATTGAATCCCTACTGTGCTAGATGGTGCTCTGGTTATTGGAATTAAGACAATTATTTCCAGATATTTATATTATGCTGGTTTGTGAGAAAAGGATATAGTATGTTTTAACATGTGTATGGGGACTCTCTTTTTTTTTAATAGTTTCATTGAGAAATAATAAACATGCATCACTGTATAAGCTTAAGGTGTACATCACGAAGATTTAATTTACATATACGGTGAAATGATTCCCACAATAGGTTCAGCTAATATCTATCATATCATATAGATATAATTAAAAAAGAGAAGAAAACAAAATTCCTTGTGATGAGACCTCTTAGGATTTACTTTCTTAACCACTTTCCTATACATCATACAGCAGTGTTATCAACAGTCATCATATTGTACAGTACATCCTAGTACTGATTTATCATTCCTTTTTTTTTTTAAGATTTTATTTATTTTTCCAACAGACAGAGATCACAAGTAGGCAGAGAGGCAGGGAGAGAGAGAGAAGGAAGCAGGCTCCCCGCTGAGCAGAGAGCCCGATGCAGGGCTTGATCCCATGACCCTGGGATCATGACCCAAGCCAAAGGCAGAGGCCCTAACCCACTGAGCCACCCAGGCACCCCTATCATTCCTTTTTTAATTGAAGTACAGTTGACATACAATATTGTATTAGTTTCAGGTGTACAACAGAGTGATTCTCGATATTTATATACATTACAAAATGCTCACCATGGAAGATGTAGTTGCTGTCTGTCACCTTACAAATTTATTTTAATATTATTGACTGGATTCCCTATGCTGTACTTTATACCCCCATACTTATATTTGGTATATATACCCCCATACATCTTATATTTGGAAGTTTGTAACTTTTGACGACCTCCCTCCCATTCTCCCTATCCCAACCATCCTCCTTTGATGACCATAAATCTGATCTCTTTTCCCAAGTTGTTTTTTTTTGTTTTGTTTTATTTTGTTTAGATTTCATATGTAAGTAAGATGATTCATATAATATTTGTCTTTCTCTGTCTGACTTATTTCACTTAGCATAAAGCCTTCAAGATTCACTCATCTTGTTGCAAATAGTGGGATTTCTTTATTTTTTTATGGCTGAATAATATTTATGGCTCAGAATTTCTTTATCCATTCATGGACACTTAGGTTGTTTTCATGTCTTGGTTAGTGTAAATAATGCCGCTATGACCACAAAGATGCAGATATGTTTTTGCTTCCTTTGGATGTATTCCCAGAAGTGGAATTCTGAAGTCATATGGTAGTTATATTTTTAATCTTTTGAAAATCCTCCATACTATTTCCCATAGTGGCTGTACCAGTTTATAATCCCACCAGCAGTGCACAGATTTCCCTTTTCTCCACATCCACTCCAGCACTTACCTCTTGTCTTTTTGATGATGTCCCTTCTAACAGGTGTGAAGTGATATCTCATCATGGTTTTAATTTGCATTTCCCTAGTAACTAGTGATGTCGAGCATCTTTTCATGTACCTGTTGGCCTTTTATATATCTTCCTTGGAAAAATGTCTATTCAGTCCCTTGCCCATCTTTAACTGGGTTATTGTTTTGTTGTTGTTGTTTTTTTCCTAGAGTTGTGTAAGTACTTTATATATTTTGGACATTAACCGCTTATCACATATATAGTTTGGAAATATTTTTCCCCATTCCATAGGTTGTCTTTTCACTTTGAAGATAGTTTTTTTTTTGCCATACAAAAGTTTTTTAGTTTGATGTACTCCCATTTGTTTGCTTATTATTTTGGCACTTACACTGTCATATTCAAAAGATCATTTCCAAGACTCATGTCAGAGTGCTTTTTATTCCTGTTTTCTTCTAGGAGTTTCATGGTTCCATATATGACATTTAAGTCTTTAATTCAGTTCAAGTTTTTTCTAAGTTTTTATTTAAATTCTAGTTAGTTACCAATACATGTGATATTAGTTTCAAGTGTACCCTATAGTGATTCAGCACTTCCATACATCACCCAGTGCTCATCACAAGTGCCCTCCTTAATCTCCATCACCTCTTTCACCCATCCCCCACCCACCTCCCCTCTGGTAGCCATCAGTTTGCTCTCTATAGTTAAGGGTCCATTTCTTGTTTTACCTTTCTTTCTTTTTTTCCCCTTTGCTCATTTGTTATTTCTTAAATTGCACATATGAGTGAAATCTTTCTTTGACTGACTTATTTTGGTTAGCATACTACTCTCTCTAGTTCCATTTATGTCATTGCTAAAGGCAAGATTTCATTCTTTTTTTTTTTAATGGCTATGTAATTCCTAGCTAATTTGTGCCAGTGATGTATTACAGGGGTCCAGTTTCATTCTTTTCATGTGTGTGCCCAGCACCAGTTATTGAAGACACTGTCTTTTCTCCATTGAGTTTTCTTGTTTCCCTTGTCAGATATTTGTTCACTGTATATGCTTTGGTTTACTTCTGAGCTCTCAGTTCTGTTCTATTGGTCTGTCTGTTTTGATTACTATAGCTTTATAGTATAGCTTGAAATCATGAAGTATGATGCCTCCTGCTTTGTTCTTCTTTCTCAGGGTTTCTTTGGCTAGTTCGGGTCTTTTATGGTTCCATATAAATTTTAGGAGTGTTTTGTCTATTTCTGTAAAAAAATGCTATTGGAAAATTGATAGGGATTGTATTAATCTATAAATGACTTTTTGTAGTATTGGCATTTTAACAATATTAATTCTTCTAATCCATGAACACAAGACACCTTCCCATTTATATGTTTTTGTTCTCTTTTACCAATGTTTATAGTTTTCAGTGTATAGGTCTTTCAAATCCTTGGTTAAATTTATTCCTAAGTATTCTATTGATTTTGATGTTATTGCAAATGGGATTTATTTGTTTATTTTTCAGAAAATTTAATGTTAGTTTGTGGAAATGCTACTGACTTTTATTTGTTAATTTTGTATCCTACAACTTTATTGAATTATTGATTAGATCTAACCTTTTTTGGTCACTCTTTAAAATTTTCTATATATAAGATCATATCATCCACAAAAAGATAATTTTATTGCCTCTTTTCTAATTCTGATATCTTTTGTTTCTTTCTTTCTTCCTTTTTTTTTTCATTAGGATTTCCCAATACCATATTGAATAGGAAAGGAATAGTGACAATGGGTATTGTTGCCTTGTTCTGATCTTAGAGGAAAATTTTTCAACCTTTTACCATCGAGTATGATGTTAGCTGTGGGTTTTTATTATATGGCATTTATCAGGTTGAGATATGTTCCTTCTATGACCAATTTTTTGAGTTTTTATCATAAATGAATGTTAAATTTTGTCAAATGCTTTTTCTGCATCTATTGAGGTGAAGAATTCTTTCTTTCATTTTGTTAATGTAGTGAATCACACTTACTGATTTAGGTATGTTGAAACATCCTTGCATCCCATGCATAAATCTCATTTGATCATGCTGAATGGTCCCATTAATGTGCTGCTGAATTTAGTTTGCTAGTATTTTAGTGAGAATTTTGGCATCTACATTCGTTGGAAACATTGGCTTATAGTTTCCTTTCTATTGGTGTCCTTTTGTAGTTTTGGTATAAGGATAATGCTGGCATTGTAAAATGAGTTTGGGAGTATTCTCTTCTCTTTGATTTTTTTGAAAGAATTTGGGAAGGATTGGTATTAATTCTCCTTTAAATGTTTGGTAAAACCTACCAGTGAAGCCATCTGGTTCTAGGTTTTTCCTTGTTGAGAAATTGTGGATTACAGATTTAATCTCCTTACTAGTAACTGGTCTATTCAGATTTTCTATTGCTATGGGAAATCTTTCTATGGAATTTAATTTATGAATATTTTGCCTTCAGAAATTGGACAAATAAAGTATGAATGTTTTGATGTAGACCAGGAATTAGCAAATTATGCACTAAAGAAGTAGGTGGTAAATACTTTAGGTATTACAGTCTAAAAGGTAAAGTCAAGGATTTCTATAGGTTCTCATCTATTGTAAAGTTTCTGTCATAATTCCTCAATTCTGCTGTTGTAGTGTGAAAGCAGATAAATAATACATAAACAAAAAGCTGTGACTATGTTTTAGTAAACTCTTATTTACAAATATTAGCAGCAGGTCAGATTTGACCCATGAACCATGATCCTGCCTTCCGGTTTAGACCATAATGAACTTTTTAAAAAAAATTTTACTGAGATATGGATCTAAAAATGGTGTTATTTTTCATATCTTTTAATTGAATCAATAAAGTTTAAGCCCTTCATTTCCTCATTTCTCTAGCTCTGCTGGGAGTTGTTGGGGGGCAGTTCTTAAGGGTTTTTAAGGGGGGGAGGCAATGAGAGATAAGTGCTGACTTGTGATGTGACAGGCCAAGAAAAGACAGGCCAGTTGGTAGCCCAGTGGCTGTCATGAATAGGATGAGAATGGGCTGAGCTCCAGCGGCTGCTCCCAAAAAACAAGTGCACTTCTTGCTCGTTCAGATGGTGTTTTGATTTCTGATCCTACTTGTTAAAACCCTCTCTGGAAGAAGAATCTGAAAATGGGAAATGTGAACTAAAGTCAGGATAAAGATTGCATGGATACTTATATCCATATCCTCAGTCACACTCATCTAGAAAGAGATACCTGACTGGGACCAACAATGGGAGACATGCCAGGACAGATGGCTAGTGACACTGGATCTTTTCTTCTTTGTCTATGACAGTAACGAAAAAAAAATGGATGTTTTCCTTTATGAAACCCATATTGTAAGAATGTTAGTGCGATTCAGCCAGGTAGGTGGGATAAGGGAGGGTTTTTAATAAGCCATCTTTGTCCTCTGGACATCTTTCTCCCCCCAGTTCTTCTGACAAAATTAGTGAAAGCATTGAGAAAATGGAAGGAAAATAGTAAAGAAGGGAAAGAAAACAGAAGAGAAGCAGGGGCATAGGAGGAGAGAGAAGGACGAAGCTAAGAGGAGCCTGTGACTATTTCTCCTGGGATCCAAGCATGCTGCCTGCTCTCTTTGGCCAGGCTCCCAGAACTCTGGGGACATTGGGAGGTGGTTCAGGCTTTCTCTCTTATGTCCCTTGGATGACATCCTTTGGAAGTAGTTGACAGCCATTGAACAGTATACTGCAAAGCCTAGAGATCACCAGTATTGAAAAGGTTAAGATCCACTGGTCTGTCCCCTTTAATCCTGGGTTCTTAAATGTTAATAAGCATAAGAATCATCTGAATAGATTATTAAAAATAGATTCATGAACTAGCTTTCTAGAGATGTTGATAAATAGGTTTGGGGTAAGGACCAGAATTTCCACATATAAGAAGCCCTCTACTTGGCAGTAGAATTTTGGTGTGTATGTTTGGGGAGCCACACTGTAAAAAGTCACAGCTACGTCAGTTCCAAATGTTATGCAGTTAGTTAGGCATTAACAAGAATGGATAAAGCAGATGCTGGCCACACCCTTCAACACTCCCCACCCCAAGGGTTAACAGCCACACCTTCAGAGCTATCTCTTAGGGCAAACAGAACAGGAAAGGCCTAGCCAGAGAGCTGGCTCAAAAGCCACGAGGGGTCTTCCGGGAGCGGAGCATGTACAAGAGAAGCAACTTGCCCTTAAGTCCACTACAAAATCTTCTTAGAAACTCAGAAATATACATTACATAAATAAATACAATTATAACAAAATGTATCATGGATAGGCACATGCGCAAAAAACCCTGAAATGTTATATAACCACCAACTGTCAGTCACAAATGCCAATAAAATCCAAATGTACATGTACACAAAGTGGGCTTAAAAAGGATGCAGCTAGAGCTTCTCAGAACCATGGCCACTCTTGCACCAGCAGTGGCCCACTTTCAGTCTCGAAAGGGTGATATATTTATCTACTTCTCTACTCTATAAACTCTAGCTCCCCATGCCAGTCTTGGAGCTCCAGTTCTTTGGTGCATCTGGGAAAAGACTGGAGCAACCCATTAACACAGAGTGTTCAAAACAGTTGAATAAAAAGCACCATAGGAACTCATATGATTCCTTAAATAAGTATTAAATTTTTCTCTTGAGTATAAATTAGTTACATCAAAATAAATGTTTCACTATAAATTTTAATTGCAAAACTTAAGTTGTAGCTTTTTAATTCAGACCAAAGCCTCTTAGAATATCAATAATCAAAATAATAACATTTAGCATAATATTTTTTGTAATCAACAAAGAAGAAATGCTAAACCTAACAAAAATATGAACGGATATTTTATACCATGGCAACTTAATTTAGAGTAATGTATTTCCTTTTTTCTAAAGTTGTATTAAAACTGATGAAAGATTCTTAAAAATCAGAATTTCTTATTAAATTCCACTTCAAGAATTTCTGATTAAATTCTGATTCTTTTTTTTTTAAGATTTTATTTATTTATTTGACAGACAGAGATCATAAGTGGGCAGAGAAGCAGGCAAAGAGCCAGATGTGGGGTCGATCCCAGGACCCTGGGAGCAGAAGGCAGAGGCTTTAACTCACTGAGCCACCCAGACACCCCTTAAATTCTGATTCTTAAACAAATAATGTTCTGATAAAGAAAAAGAATACATTCCAATTTAGCTGCAATTGCTACATTAAATAAAATCATTCTGGCTATGTATTCATTGCGTGGGATTTATGAATAAATCAAATTATTTAAAAAAGGAAATACATTTATTGTTCAGGGTATAGGCCAATTTTATGACAAAGTTGTACTCTGAAAAGCATTTTGCATATAGGGAAAAGCATTTTGTTTTAAAACGCATTCATTTCTTTTTGAATAATCTTAAAACTTGAATTTCAGGATTTTAATGGCCTAAGTAAAGTTATCACATCCTTTGTCCTTACCCCACTCAGGGATAAGTCTTTCAGGATTGTGAATGACTACTTACTGTACCAAACAAGCACAGAATAATCCAGTTTATCTGACTTAAGCTTTTCAAAGACTCTTTTGGTTTGTTTCTATTTCTTCTTTTCATCTACACTTAGGAAGTATTTTGGAAGAAAAGAAATCCAGTCTTCCCCAAATCATTTATATTTGTGTAATTTTCCGTTGCCAAAATTTCTGCCTGAATATCTATTGTTTTCCATACATGAAATCTAAATCCACAGTAACATGAAAAAATTAACGTGAAGTATAAAGCCATTATTCGTATAATTTGTTTGATCCAAAGAAAATATTTAAATAGTTATCATAAAAGTAGAATAAAAATTGTTAAAGGGAAAAAAATAGATAGATGTACAGCCTAAGTTTTCTGCATAGTATCTCTTCATTTTGTACCTGGTCCACTCTGATGAGTGAGTCTTGAGGTAAATCTTGAGCTGTGGGTTTGCTGAAGGTGAGGAGTTGGAAGCTCAGGAAGCAGCTGCCAAGAATGTTCTGACCCCAATGAGTCTATTCATTATTGATACATTTGTGTTACAAAGTCCTTCTTTAAAAATGCAAACAGAGTTTAGAGTTACTCTGACTTTGATATAAATTGATTTAACCAGATGGATCTGGTAGTCCTTCTAAACAACTTTCCTCTACTGTGGATTAAATTGCGCCCCCCCCCCCCCCCCCCCCCCCCCCCCCCCCCCCCCCCCCGCCTCCAAGATCTACTGAAGTTTTAACACTCAGTATCTGTAAATGAGACCTTATTTGGGAAGAAAGTCTTTGCAGATGAGACAGATTTAAGATAAGCTCACACTGGATTAGGATGGGCCCTAAATCCAATACCTGTGTTTTTATAAAAACAAAAACTGTGGAGACATCAAGACACAAAAGGAAGAAAGCCCTGTGAAAGCAGAGTGAGAGATTGGAGTTATGTTCCACAAACCAAGGGACATTGAGGATTACTGGCAACCTCCAGAAGCTAGAAGAGGCAAAGGAGGATTTTTCTTGGAGACTTGGGAGCTTTGGAGGGGGCCTGGCTCTGTCAACACTTTGATTTTGGACTTCTAACCTCAAAAATTTTGAGAGAATAAATTTCTATTGTTTTAAGCAAACTGGTTTTGGTAATTTATTACAGTAGCCCTGTGAGATTAACACAATCTTCACAGATTTAACTTTGATTTGAGTAAGGAGTTACTTGAAGTAATGGTGGGATGCTACAGTGATGAGTTCTTGAATAACAGGAAGGCAGCATGATAATTCTGTTCACCTGGAAAATGGAAATTAAGAGCAGAGAGGAAGAAGGGAAGTACCTAAAAAATTACATAAATATGTGTGTGTGTGTGTGTGTGTGTGTTCTGACTGAACTTAAACTCTTCCTAGATAAGTCTGTTGCATGAAGATATTTATGAAATATTCACCGGGGTCCTTCCTTAGCACCCATTCAGGGGTTTAGGCCATCCTTTGTTCACGACCTCAGCTGGTATTGCAGAGCCAGCCCATGCGTCTCCTCCTGACTGTTAAAGGGAGTCGAGATCCTGCCTACTACTCTCTTATTCATTATGTTCTAGTCACTTCTCAAAGTGCAGTCGCATCTCAATATGTAACCTCTATTGGCCTGTTTGGCATGTCAAATATTCTAGTGTAGCTGGATGTGTGGGAGGAATATAAGCTTAAACTATTCTCTCTAGTGTAATGTGAAGATGGTTTTTTTTCCTTCAAATTGGCATAATGGGAGAAAACATAATTTCTATGTGCTATTTGATATGGGTATCAAACCCAACTACATTTCTAAGATTCAATTCAAATTCAGTGAGCCATATGTAATTATAAACCAAGTCATACATTTAAGGTTATTCCCATATACAACTCTAAGTTAAAGGTGATTTTATTGTAGCAAAGTGCATCTCAAAGGTAGACTCATACACCATTTGGAACAGCTTTGAGAGAAAGAATTTATAACTCTTCTTGAAGAGAAGCACCTGACCGTGAAAATCTTATTGGCTACAAATAACCCAAAGCAATGATAGGTTCTCGGAATTGCATAAAAGGAAAAAGAAGTATGTATCAGAAAATTATTCTAGTAAGGAGATAACATCATATGTTTTATTCTGTTTAATGAATGGTTTTGACCAGATAATCATTTTTTTCAAAAACTTAGATGAATTCAGTGCTTTATTTATACATAAAGTTTTTCTGATATATAGTTCTTACTTTGGCATTCTAATGAATATGATTATGATATATTTCATCCTTTAAAGATAAACTGTTCATTAGCATATGTGATTTTCAAGAAATAAACAATGATCTTTGTAAGAGCACCATTATCTACTTTATGTATTGATGTAATATTAGGGAACTATCTGCATATAATTGGATAAATCATGGGAGTTTTATTGTGTTTTACTGAAACATCCACCAATTACCTTTTGAGGATTAACATACAATTTGCCACCCACACAAGCACTCACACACCCCGCACCCCACACCATAGCAAATAAACTGAAATAACTATGAATTAGGTCAGATATGTTTTTAAATACACAACTTCTTTATCATAAGCTAAAAAGATGAATTCCTGGAGACACTACCAGGTAGAAAAGGAGAATGGGGAAGGAGAAAATACTGTTTCTCTGTTCTCCAAATGAAGCAAAAAACCTGTGATCTCCTTAAGGAAATGATTGGTCATGTAACAAAATGTACATTTTTATTTTATATATTTAGTTAGTTTCCTCTGAAAAATTATTCTCGAAGAACTTTTGGTAAAATAAAACACATATATGCATGAACAGGAAAAGATTAGAGATTTATAAACTTAAAATTTTTCAGGATTAAGAACACTCATTAAAATTAAATATTTAGATATGAAATAGTAATATTTAAGAATGGCCATTTGGTTGCCATTATAATTATATATTGAGTAGCAACCCCAATGCCATCTTTATCTTCGTTAACTTCCACTTTCATTCAAGCAGCATGTCTTAATTCTAATTTTTAATAAATGTTCCAACACCCCCTCTTCAATCCCATTTCCATTGCCACAACCAAGAACTTCTTCACTTACACAAGGGCAGTTACAGTTTTCACACCTTCTGCGTTGTCACCAATGAAAGCATTCTAAAACACTGATAGATATACTCAGGTTTAATCAGACCATTCCATACTTTAGAAATTTTCAGTAGTTCCTCACTGCCAGAAGGTGAAGTCTAAACAATTTAACATGGAAAGAAAGGTCTTCAAATTTTAACTGTCATCTTCATTTCTGGAGTTATCTGTCATGACTCCTTACTCTATCCCAGTCACACAGAGCTGTATCTCATTTCTTAATTACGTTATATCTTTAGATGGCTTTCAGAGCTCTTGCCCTTATTTTCTGTTTTGCTTAGAATATCCTTTAAAACTTGTGAAGTTATGCTCATCCCCAATGCACAACTCAAAACTTTCCCATTTTATAAAACTTCATTATTGAATCCTCTAAACTTCCATAGCATTATTTCACAATGATGTCAAAGTATTTCCCTTACTTTATCTCATTTTAATAAGTGAATTCTTTTTTTTTTTTAGATTTTTATTTATTTATTTGTCAGAGAGAGAGAGAGAGACAGAGAGAGAAAGATCACAAGTAGGCAGAGAGGTAGGCAGAGGCAGAGGGAGAAGCAGGTTCCCTGCCGAGCAAGGAGCCCGATATGGGACTTGGTCCCAGGACGCTGGGATCATGACCCGAGCCGAAGGCAGCTGCTTAACCAACTGAGCCACTCAGGCATCCCAATAAGTGAATTCTTAATATTTTGTTTCTCCATTAGAGTATGATTTTTTTAGGGCATTGACTATATTATTTATGTTGTATTCTTGGAGCCTATAAATCACCTCAACCATAGTATTTGTTCAATATAAATATTTATTAGTGTTTTTAATTCAAAATTATAATTTCTTTGAAGAAATTTTATAAGATGGTAAGAAATTACAAACATGGTTAAATTCTTATGTGCCCATTGCTATTAAAAACATTCTCCCGACTTTCCTTGTAAATATTTTTTTTCCATGTATATGTAAGTGGATAAGATGAGTTTAAAAACCACTTTACCCCGTTTGGTAATGGATTACAAATGAACTGAACAATTTTCACTCTACTTTAGCATTTGCAGAACAAACAAATAAATATAAGAGGATCTATTGGTATTCCATTGACCTTTCTGTTGCAGACCGCATAAGAATCTCAAGGGCTATCTTAGAGTTCAATTAATAAAGATTACACATAAGGTACAAGGTCACCTTTTTCTCCCTCCATGAGTTTTTCAGTCTGTAGTAGATACTAATTACTCAACCAGTGCACAGATATTTTATCTGTAAGTATCTTCTTATATACATTGGTTTTAGAAAAAATGGATCTGTGTCTGGCCATCAAAAGGCAGCCATAAGATAAGGGCATTTTATTTTCCATATACTCAAATAAATGTATTAGTATCATGCAAAGAACAGAAAATTTTAAATTTTATATACCTGAGTGCATAAATATTTAGAGATACCGTGATTTTGTTGCATTTATTATTTTCCTATGATTTGGATGGAGGCACTCTAAGTATCAAGTCTATGAATGGAAACGTTGGCAACTGTTCTCTAAGAGGTGTTAATGAGATACTGTTTTTGACATTTTAAAAAGGAATACAAAAGATGCAATATAAGAGGAAGAAAAGAGAAATAACCATAATAACATATACAGTTTTAGATTTAAAAAGATGAAATTAACTTTCTGTAATAAAACCAAGTCACATATTCCATATGTGCCCGAATTTAAATTAGCAAGAATGTTCTAAGTGAGGCACAAAGAGGTGAAGTGGCTCATCTATTCCCATGAATTGTTGTGAATTATTTTTAGTGATTTACATCCTAGAATAAGCCCAGAGAAAACTGCAAACTTTGTACAGGATTCTACATTCTGAGGTAACATGAGAAAAATCTTTATTCTTAACAGTTTGGCAAATATTTACTGAATAACTACTATTCACAAGCTTCTGAGAATGCAGAGATACAGGGAGAACAGACTCATTGTTCAGGGATTTAACAATACTTGGGAAGACAGATATGAAGGAAATTTGCTGTACTGTGGTAAAGACTACGATAGGGACCTACACAAAATTTCATGGGAACACAAAGAAGGTATGTGTCTTTGAATGTCAGGGAAGGATTTCACAGATGACGTCATGCCTCATCTGAATCATCTAGATTTCAACAAAGCACTTGAAATAATTACTAATATCTTTGTGGTTAAGATAAGCATATATGGATAGTATTATTGTGCAATGTGTTCAATTTTTAGTTGATATATGTTTCCTACCAAATAATACTGGTGAATGTCTTTGTGTCAAACTGCAGGAGGCCTCTGGTTTCTATTACTGCACTTTTCTTTGCATCATTTTTAAATCAACTATTTGATGACATGATATTGTTTGATATACTTAATAAATTTGGAGATACACTTAAATGGGGAATTCAAGCTACTATATCATATAATTTACAAAGATTTTCATAGATTAGAATAGTAGGTTGAAATTGACAAGGGAATTAAGTAGTAAAAATATAGAGTTAAGGTTAAACGTCCTCTGAGGAAGTAGAAACATGTAATGACTTTAGCTTAATAGACTTTTAGGTAACCAAGATCTAGAATTTATCTAAGTGAAAGATCATCATGGGGGCACCTGGGTGGCTCAGTGGGTTAAACCTCTGCCTTCGGCTCAGGTCATGGTCTCAGGGTCCTGGGATCGAGCCCTGCATCGGGCTCTCTGCTTAGCAGGGAGCCTGCTTCCCCCTCTCTCTCTCTGCCTGCCTCTCTGCCTGCTTGTGATCTCTGTCAAAAAAATAAATAACATCTTAAAAAAAAAAAAGATCGTCATGGCTCATGTGTGATGGCAACATTGCCTGGAACATTAATGAAATCTTGCACTGTAAGTAGAACTATATAGTCCAAGTTTGGGGGTGGGATAAGACATTCAGTGTGGTATTATAAGTGATACAAAGTGGAAAATTATCAGAGGACTGTGATTTTAAAATTATAGGTTTTAAAAATCATGCTTTACAGGGTCTCCTGGGTGGCTCAGTCATGAAGTGTCTGCTTTAGGCTCAGGTCATGATCCCAGGGTCCTGGGAGAGCCCAGCATCGGGCTCCCTGCTCAGTGGGAAGGAACCCTGATTCTCCCTCTCCCACTTCCCTTGCTTGTGTTCCCTCTTTTGCGTGCTCTCTCTCTCTCTCTGTCAAATAAATAAATAAAATCTTTAAAAAATAAAAATAAAAATCGTGCTTTATAAATAAAAAGTAAACAAAATGAATACTGTTACGCTGAAAAAATAAATAAAATGGAAAAAAAAAGTAAACAAAATGAAAGGTGTTTTGAAAAAGAGCTCTCAAGGGCAGTAATGGGCACCTAAAATAACTAATTATCCATCCTATTCATTCTTTCAATCTAGAAGTCTTATTTTTTTCTGTGTTTTCTATTTCTCTGTGCCAGATTCATGCTGGAATAGGAAATGAATTTGACAAATAGCTAGCCCCTAACTTCCTCTTATTCTAGTATAGTATGTCTGATTTTTAAACCAATCCTATGGACAGTACTTCGAAGTTTGTGCTCCTCCAGAAATTGTATGAAAGACTATATGTCATTGGATTTTTACATGGAGGTGATTCTATTAAAAGAAATGGTGGTTTAAAAATATTTAGGAGGGTGCCTATGTGACTCAGTTGGTTAAACATCTGCCTTTGACTGAGGTCATGATTCCAGGGTCTTGGGATGGAGCCCTGCATCTGGCTCCTTGTTCTGCGGGGAGTCCGCTTCTCTCTTTGTCCCTCCCCCAGGTCATGCTCGCGCTTTCTCTCTCTCTCTCTCTCCAAAATAAAGAAATTAAAAAAATCAGTGATGAAATACAAAATGAGAATACATTATGTAGGATACTATACCTGGAAGAAACATCTTTTTTTTTTTTTTAACCCTAGAAGGAAGTAGAGTGTTACCTAATTTCCTAGGATTCCCTTTCATTGGAAGGTTTATTTCTGTTAGTTGCTGATTATCTTTTTTTTATTCTTATTTTTTAAAATATTTTATTTATTTGAGAGAGACAGAGAGAGAAAGAGAGAGAGAGAAATGATAAAGAGAAAGAGGGCACAAATGGGGAGGGGCAGCGGGAAAGGGAGAAGCACACTTCAACAACCTACACAATAATACATATTATTATACTAATATTGTATTATTGCTGAGCAGGGAGCCTGACAGACGGAAGGCTCGGATCATGACCTTAGCTGAAGGCAGATGCTTAACCAACTGACCCACCCAGGAGCTCTGCTGAATATCCTTTTTAAAAAATGATTCTTTATACAAAATTCCCTCATGGAGTAGGAAATTAGATTATATTTTATCCTAAGGATCTTAGTTTTTATAGCATTTGTTTTGTAATGTCCCCTGAAAGTTATTATCAGCTTTCACCCTCTCACTCCTCTATATCACAAACAAACAAAAAGATGTCGTGGCCTATAATCTCTCTCCTATAAATTTTACTCACTAACTCATTCACTCCTGCACCAAACATCATTTTAAACGATCTTTAATGCAGTGGTATGCAGGTAAATATTTAATAACTAGCTCTTGGGGAAAAGATTCGATTTGTAGAGTTTGGTGAATTCCGCAGTGTAAATACTTCCACTAAGGCCAATTTCAAGTTACCAAATTATGTCACTGAAAGCAGAGTTGAAAGGGAGGCACACAGGGCTCTCTCAAGCTATGATGCTGCTCTATGATCACATCAGTGCTTGCATGATCCTAACACTGTACTAAGTACCAGGTTATGAAGATGACTAAAACTGTTCTGCTCTCAAGGAAGTCTCCTTCTACTAAGGAAGAAGAGTATGTAGTACATGACACTACTCATCTATTTTCCTCTGTAAGTTACATATTGGTTAAGCATGTGCACACTAGATGCTGACCTGCATCCTCTAACCCTGGGTTTGACCTTGGATTCCCTCAGCAAATTGTTTCCTATTTATCATGTGCTTCACAGTACATGTTCCATGTCTTATGCATAGAAGATACTCAATAAATGGCTGGTAAATCTAAAGGACGAAATTATTGAAAAGAACTATCATAATGCATTTATTCACTCTCCATTAAACAGCTGTTAAAATAATATTTTGGAAACTCACTTTTTGTGGATCCTTATTCACTTAATATCTTTGAGGCCACTTTTATTTTTTCCTTGGGAAGAATAATTATATGCTCATAAATAAAATAGACACAAAGAAAGGCATATTTCAGCCTTAGTTTTTGCTGTAGAGATCTTTTCTGTTTTATACATCTTAACTTGTAATACATAATTTATGAACTCACCTATGCAATTTTTTAACATACATTTATGTGTTTATTGCCAGGACTGGCATATCCCTACTACTTGTCTGGAATATGCTTTATTCAATCCCTATGGTTCTGACAATGTGGCCAATCATAGTATCCATTCCCTCTCATGCAGGGAGAGATACTCAAACTGCATCCAATGGTAGTAGTCACATGGGAAAGACAAATGAGAGCAAGGAATAATCCATAGAAAGAAACATGTTTCAGGGAGATCACACTCCAATAAACACATTTTATGAAGAAAAAGTGGCTTTATCAATTCACTCACCAGTTTAATAAATATTTGGTAAGCACCTTTAATGTGTAAGAATTATAGTAAGTCCTGGGGATACACTGCTTAGAAAACAAGATATAGTCTCTGATTTTATGTGGAGGAGGAGAGATATTAATCATACAACTTCATAAAAAAATGAGAAATAACTAGTATGGTGCCCAGAGGGAAGGAATAGTATGGAATATTTTAAGAATAAAATGTGTCTCCTGAATAAATGAGGAATGGGTTAAGGGATGAAAGCTAAATAGAACTTATGTAAAGAGGAGGAGTAAGGCTCGGATATTCCAGAAAGAAGAAATAATATGCAAAGAGCCTATAGTGAGTAGTAGCAGGACACAGTCGAGTGTGTGAAAGAAGCCAGGCAAGGCTGGAGCACACACAACTAGGAGAAGTGTAGTATTTGACAATTCTAGAAATGTTGGCAGAAATCAGATCATATAGAGCTTTAAGATCTATAGCAAAGATTTTGGTATTCATTTTAAAGTTATGAGAAGCCACTGGAATAGCCACTGCAATTTACATTTTTATACTCCTGCTTTAAATATATATAGCCAGAAACCTGATAACTGTATTTTTGTTCATTTTTAAATTGTGGTATCAAAGATAACTTTATTGGTGCACTCAGCACTATGTTTCATTATATTTTCATGAAGATGTATGTAGATTTAGTTCCTTCATTTTATCTGCCATTTAGAACTATATTATAAGAATATTTGGAACCTCTTAGACAATTACAAGTTTCTCTTGGATCTGTTGAATGGTAAATGTGTCAGTTTTTTACTGTTAAAATATCATTGTATTTTAGGATAAATGTACCTAGCTATAAAGTATTTTTTAAATTGAACTGGTTATAATGTGATATCTTATCAAAAATCATCTCTGTATTATGTTTATAGTAGCACTAAAATTTGTATTTTTTCAAACTGTCTTGATCTGATTTAGGCCCAAGATTATACTCACAGTATAAAATTAGTAAGAAAACTTTATTTCTCAAAGTATTGTCTCCCTCAAAAATTCTTGAAGATTTTAAATATTTTAAAATTCTAACTGTCTTGTAAAACCATCCTATCTTGGTGTTATCCCTCCCTACATGATTTTATTTGGAAAATTCTCAAACTGATAAGAATGTTGAAGCATTATTACAAAGAATATTTGCACACCCTTCAACTAGCTTCATTGAATAACATTTTGCCACATTTATTTCCTCTCTCTTTCAATTCTCACTCATCTGTTCTCTTCATTCTCTCTCCTCTTAGTCTCTCTCTAACACAAAAGCATATTGCAGATATCATGATACCTCTCAGCTAAATATTTCACTTTAAAAATCTTAAGCAAAAGAGCATCTAATATAACAGTGCCATTATCATACCTTGAAAATGCAATAATAATGGCATGTCATATACTATGGCATTCATGTATAAAGTTATTTCAATTGCTTCCAAAATATATTTAAAATTGATTTTTTTTTTTTTGAGCTGGAGTACAACCAGAGTTCATGCTATTGGCTATTATCACTGTGTAGTCTTCTTTAACCTAAAATTATCCCACTGACTTTGGGTTCTTTAGTTCTTTGCTTTATTTCACAAAATCAAAGTTTTTGAAGAGAATACAGTAACTTATTTCATAAAATTACCTAAATTCTGTATTGAATTTCTTAATTAAGCTGAGGTTGAACATTTATGGCAAAACTACATAGGTAATGCTCTACATTTCTTATTGCATTGTATTGGGAGTCAAATAATGTTAGGTTGTCTTTAATTGGTAAAGCTATGTCTTACCACATGGCTAAGATGATGAGCTCTATGCTGTGGATGTACATTTCCCCCCTGGTTACTTCTCTTTGTTGGCAAAGAGAAGTATTGTTTTAGTACAAGTTATTGGATAGAAAAACATTTGTGCCTCTGGTAATATACTGAAAGCTCAGCTCAGTTTCACATCTTGTCTGGGATAAGACCTCATCTCTGCTGTTAAAAACTCAGACCACTGTTGTACTTTTGGCCTAACTGCAGGAATATGGACCAGATTAATCTTCGAGACTGAAACAGCAACAAGAAAAAGCGAAAAAAATACATCAAACAACAGTTTAGACATCAGATTATCAGGCAGCACAGGACAGTGATCCCTGAGAGAGGATAAGAAAATAAGCCCCACAACTTTATGCAGATTCCTACCAGGTGAAAGGTTGCAGACTGTAGCATGAGGAGGGGGAACCCAGGTGGACATGGTGGTCTTCCTAAGTTAAGGAGACAGATTTAGGAGTTCAGTGGAGCCAATAGGCTAGAGTTCTCAGGGATGAATTACTGAAAGGAAATGATTTCACAGCAAATATATGGAAATTAGCAGAAGGTCCCCTCAGTTGACTATAAATGAGCAAATATGTATGAGGAAGCTCCCCATGATGGGAAGAAGAACTACCCAAAAAGAAGAGAGGGAACAATTTCATATATGATCACAAATAGTTTGTGTTCCACCAGACAGAATGGGAAAACATCTCATAAACAATGAAGCATTGTGAAGGGTATTCAAAAAAGCACTGGTAACAAAATTAGTACCTGAATAAAAGCTGTTCTGGTCTTCTCTAACAAAATCTGAAAGCAAATCTCAAAAGGAAAAAGTTAAACAGTTTTCAAATAACTTAGATGTGCTCCAGAATAAATCTCAACAATGTTTATAGACAAGCAAAAATATTCAATATCCAACAAAGCAAAAATTTATAATACTTGGCATCTAATTAAAACAAACAAACAAAGAGTGTGAGGAAGCAGGAAAAGAAGATATTCCATATGTTTAATTAAGATAAGGAAATAACTAAGCATGTTAGAAACATGGAAGATTTTTTAAAAGACTCATATCTAACTTCTAGAGGCAAAACTTCAAGTTTTGAGATTAAAAAAAATACACTAAATGGAATAAACCACAGATTAGGTACCACAGAAGACTGATGAGTGGAATTGAAGCTATAACAATAAAAACTATTTAGGATAGAACACAGAGGAAAATGAACAAGTCATCAGTAGCTCTGATAAACTTTAAGCCATCTAATATACATGTAGGAGAAAAAAAAATTGAATAAATGTGAATGAAAACTTCTCAAAGGTGATGAAAGCAATAAATCTAGAGAACCAAGAAGTCCAATGAACTCCAAGCACAAAAAATATGAAGAAAATTGTATCAAGGTATATCACAATGAAATTTCTCAAAAATGAAGATTTTTTTTTAGTGATATTCCTTTTTTTTTATTTATTTATTTTCAGCGTAACAGTGTTCATTGTTTTTACACCACACCAAGTGCTCCATGCAGTACGTGCCCTCCCTATTACCCACCACCTGGTTCCTCAACCTCCAACCCCCCTGCCCCTTCAAAACCCTCTGGTTGTTTTTCAGAGTCCATAGTCTCTCATGGTTCATCTCCCCTTCCAGTTTCCCTCAACTCCCTCTCCTCTCCATCTCCCCATGTCCTCCGTGTTCTTTGTTATGCTCCACAAATAAGTGAGACCATATGATACTTGACTCTCTCTGCTTGACTTATTTCACTCAGCATAATCTCTTCCAGTCCCTTCCATGTTGCTACAAAAGTTGGGTATTCATCCTTTCTGATGGAGGCATAATACTCCATTGTGTATATGTACCACATCATCCTTATCCATTCATCCGTTGAAGGGCATCTTGGTTCTTTCCACAGTTTGGCGACCGTGGCCATTGCTGCAATAAACATTGGGGTACAGATGGCTCTTCTTTTCACTACATCTGTATCTTTGGGGTAAATACCCAGCAGTGCAATTGCAGGGTCATAGGGAAGCTCTATTCTTAATTTCTTGAGGAATCTCCACACTGTTCTCCAAAGTGGCTGCACCAACTTGCATTCCCACCAACAGTGTAAGAGGGTTCCCCTTTCTCCACATCCTCTCCAACACACGTTGTTTCCTGTCTTGCTAATTTTGGCCATTCTAACTGGTGTCAGGTGATATCTCAATGTAGTTTTAATTTGAATCTCCCTGATGGCTAGTGATGATGAACATTTTTTCATGTGTCTGATAGCCAAAAAATGAAGATTTTAAAAGCAAAGAAATAGACATATCATGTATAAAAATAAAAATAAGAATTACAGCAGATTTTTCATCGGAAACAATAAAAACCCAACAACAGTGGAGAAACTCTTTAAAGTACCAAACTCCAAACTCTTATACTTAGAAAGAAATATCTTTGAATAATCAAGACAAAATAAAGATTTTCTTAAAATCTTAAAAGATATAAGTTTCACCACCAACATCTTTATTATAAGGTATATTAAAGGAATTCCTTCAATAGGAAAAAAAAAAAAAAGATCCCAGATGAAAACTTGAATCTATACCAAAGTATGAAGAGCACCAGAAGTAATAAGCATATAGATAAATAAAAAATAATTTTCTATTAATTTTAATCTCTACAAAAAGACATTCACTGGTTAAAGCCGAAACAAAAACAACATATTGTGGACTTATATGGGGAAATAAAATGTATCATAACAACAGCACAAAAGTTTGTGGGGAAAAACAGAAATCTATAGTTATATTGTTCTCATACTATATATAAAGTGATATAACATTACTTGAAGGTGGATTTTGATAAGTTAAAATCATATACTATAAATTTTAGCTAATAAGCCAAAGAATTTTAGCTAATAAGCCAAGACAAAAATAGATGACCAAATATATTCAAATAATCCAAAAGAGGGCAAACCTTTAACTTTAGCTTCTGAGTTTATGAGAGTGGCATTTTTCTCCATCAAGGAATGAGGGCTAGATTTTCATAAAAGATATTACAGAAATAACAAAAACTAAGAATTGATCTTCTTCCACATGCATAATTGTTTGGCTCCTTTCTGATCACCATGTGTTGAGAAGGACTGTGTCCCTCTGCCAGTTATATGGGAGGTGCAGGTGCTAACCAAAAATTGGCAGGCTGCACACTCCTGAATTGCAGGAAACCTATATTCTGTGACAACAGGATCCTGCTGCTGCCATGTGCCTTTTAATACCTGAATGCAGTCAGTCTGTTCTTTTTGTGTGAGGGCTAAAAAAGAGAGGCCAAGTAGAGGAAAGTATCAATTGAGAAAATGCAAGTGTTCTTGATAGATGAAGATTTCTTAGTTTAAAGGTTAGAAACAATGTCAAGAACTCAGTGGTTAAAAGGAGTTTTCATTTAAAAAAAAACACAGGAGGATATCTTTCTGACCTTAAAATGGGGAAATATTTATTAAACAAATTACATATAGCACAACGAAAGGTAAGAAACAAAAGGAAAAAAAAACCTGATTGATTTTCTATGCAAAAATTAAGGATTTCTGTTCAAAGACAAGTTAATAGGTGACAAATTGAGGGAGAATAATTTCTAATCTGACACCCAATGGACATTTATAGTAGAAAAGAAATAAAAACGGTGAATCCCAAATTAAAAGAAGGGAAGCAAACAATTATGTGGAGATAAATGAAAATGAAAGGAACACTGAATATGTCAAATTCCAAAAATAGAAATTTTGAAAATACTAAGTATTGTCAAGGAAGTATGAAGAGAGGTACCTTTTTTGCTCTCTGGAGAAGAGACTGGTATATTAAGCGTATGCATGCATACTTGTGATTCAGAAGACTCTGTACCTGGGTTTGCCCAAGTTCTGATTCATGCTGCTTTTCCGGAGTAATTATTAATAATGCCCTTTTCCACTCTCAAAGTTATTTCAGTATGGACAATAAGTTATATGATTGTCCTATTGATGACTAAGCTATTCAATACCTGAGCTTCTGAAGGAAACTAAGGTCTATGAGAGGATATGTATGAATACATCCATCACAGTGTTGTCTGTGGTAGTCGAAAACTGAAGGCAACCTCGATGTCCATTTCTAGGTGAATGAATAAAAGATGCTTAAAGACTGCAAGCCACAAAAATGCTAGCAATTAGAAACATTAGCTAGCTATGTATTGTGAAGGTAGAATTTATTTACAGCTGTACTGGAAAACTAATTCAGGAGCACCTGGGTGTCTGGTTTGGCCAAGACAAGGGCAGTGTGGATTTATGACATACTGAAGACCCTCAGGGTTGGTTTCTTTTCTGGTGGTTGCAATTGATCTACAGGGGTTTGATAAGCCTGGCTTATTTATGTGACAAACTAGAATTACCCTTAATTGTTAATGGCAATACAAGTTTTTTTCAGCATGTTCCTCAAACCTTTTCCCGTATCTACCATTATCCAGTTCCAAAGCCACTTCCAAATTTTAATACATTTGTTATAGCAGTACCACATTTCTGGCACCAATTTCTGTCTCAATCAGTTTGGGCTGCTGTAAGATTGGTGCACTTATGAACAACAGAAATGTATTTCTCATAGTTCCGAGGGCTGGAAGAAAGAGATCAAAGGTGCTCACAGATATGGTGTCTGGTGAGGCTTGCTCCTGGTTCAAGAAATACAAAACAAATGAAAAAATCAAACCCAGGATCATCAAAGGGATGTAAAATGGCTTCCCTGGGAGCTTCTATTTTGAGCTTTCCCAATAATGGCACCTTGCACATGGGATGTCTCTGGGACCTCCAATTCTTTTTTTTTTTTTTTTTTTAAGATTTTATTTATTTGACAGACAGAGATCACGAGTAGGCAGAGAGGCAGGCAGAGAGAGAGGAGAAAGAAGGCTCCCTGCTGAGCAAAGAGCCCGATGCGGGGCTCAATCCTAGGACCCTGAGATCATGACCTGAGCCGAAAGCAGCGGCTTTAACCCACTGAGCCACCCAGGCACCTCGGGACCTCCAATTCTTGCCTGCACTCTCTGTTGTTGTACTTGTATATTTTGTATTTAAATAAAAGTCTTAGGTGAGTATGCTCTGCGGAGTCTGATGAGTCTTTTCAAATAGCCAAACTAAATCTTTTTAAGTAAAATAGGAAACTGAACAAAATATTATACTATGCATCACAATGTCCTCTTATAAATTAATTCAAAAATATGCACACATACAAAATTGTATATATTGCAAGAATACATATATAACCAGAAATATATGGTATATATCAAACATTAGAGTGAGTATCTGTGGGGAATGGGAGGAAACAAATGGGGATCAGTGATCAGAACCTTGTAGATACTGGGACTACATTGTGCTGATAAATATAAGGAAAGGAACTTACAGAATCTGGAGCTTCAAGATAATTTCTATGATTTATAAGCCCAAATCCTCTCCATTGAATGTATCAGTTTTATGACTTTTCTAGTACTAGTCAGGTTTGTCTAATTTCTATGGGACATGTGTTTGTATCTGTTAAGTGTCTAATTTGTTAAAAGCTGAGTATTAGAGTGGTCAGTCCCAAATGGGTGTGTAATAAAATTAACTTTGCCTTCTACAAAAAATGATCACTCACCTTAAAATTCAGCTAAGGTCAAGCTTTGATAAGTTTATTGATAAACTCTGAGAAATTAAGATAAACATTTTCTTTTTTTTTTTTTTAAGATGTTATTTATTTCTTTGACAGAGATCACAAGCAGGCAGAGAGGCAGGCAGAGAGAGAGAGGGAAGCAGGCTCCCTGCTGAGCAGAGAGTCCGACGCGGGGCTCGATCCCAGGACCCTACTAAGATCATGACCTGAGCCGAAGGTAGAGGCTTAATCCACTGAGCCACCCAGGCACCCCAAGATAAACATTTTCAACTGACAAGGATGATTAGGGGCAAAATTGAAGACTGAAATGTGATACAACTTTTGGTTTTAGTTCTTTATCCAAAAATCCTTTCTTCATCAGAAAGCTAGGTCTCATTTTAAAAAAATACATAACACTTCTGAAATATACCAGATGGCCTTTCCAGGAAATTTAGGTTTTTTAATTTTTTTAAATTTTTTTTGACAGAATTCTCTGGGGAATCAACCCAAACTTATTTTGGACGTTAAAAGAAAATGGGAAGATATGATCTTCTATACAGCCTAATTTTTAGTGTGATTAAACACTTTAGTGTCTTATTTAAAATACTTTCAAGGTTGCTATGTAACTTTTGGAAAAACAATCCCATCATCATGGGTAGAATTAAGAGGCCAAGATACAAGTCTTCACTACGTATCTATTGAATTGACAAGTACATACTGAAAGGTTAGAACTTAATTTTGGGAGTTATATAATGGCATGCGAGAAGTTATGTTTTCTCAAATTACTATTGCTCATCTCTGCTATGGTTAGCACATGGTAGACACTCCAGAAATAGTAGCCGAAAGAGTGCATGGATGAAAGTAAGAAGATGTTTCAGCTAAGTGAGAGAAAAATTAGTACATTACCTAATAGATTACTTAAAATATATGAAGAGTTATTTTGCCAAAAGAAGTCGAATTTGTTTTTTGAAGATCCAGTGATCGGGGCTCCAATCAATGATGGTGACTCAAGAGAAGTAGAAGTTAGCTCAGTATAAAGAACTCTTATATAATTAGAGCTTCTTGAAAATGGAATGGAAACTTGAGGAGAGAGTGTGCTGCCTGATAATGAAGGGGTTCAAGTGGAAGTCCTGTGGTCACTCCACAAAGATGAAAGAGAAGCCACCAGAACACTGGATGAGAAGTAGAACTAGGTGACCTGTCATCAACACAATTAGGCTGCCCTGTGTTCGAAGGTCCACTGTAAGTGATGTTTTCTGCATCTAGAAACCAGAAGAGAATAAACAAATGGTCATCAATTTCTTTTATATTACCTGCTACCCCAGAATATTACCTTTTGGTTTGTAATTCCATGATTTTGGCCTATCCTGGTTAATTAATAAACAAAACTATTTATGGCAAGGCAAAACCCTCATGTGGACTTATGCATTTTGAAATATTAGCGATATATGGGACTCACATATTAATTTATTCTACAATTTTTTATTCAATAATATTTTAAAGTGCCCACTTACTTTAGACCCTGGTGATAAAATATTGACCAGAAGAGACAAAATTTCTGCCCTCAGCTGAGTTTTGGTGAGAGAAAACAGGTAGCAGCACATGAAAAAATAAATAGAAAAATTTCAAAATGTAGGAAGTGAGGAGAATGGACAGTAAGGAGACAAAAGTGGAAACACTGAAACCAGCTAAGAAATTTTGGAAGAACTCTTATTTTTAGCACTTTGGTAGACTAAATAACCAGGAAAAAAAGACCCTCCTTGTTAATGGAACCAAGAACATTAAGTGTCTAAAAACAAACAAACAAACAAAGTAGGTAAGTAAAATATGTAGAAATCTCTTTGAAGAAAATTATAAAGCTTTATTAAAAGACATGAAAAATGTCCTAAATAAATGGAGAGTTATACCATGTTATTGAGTAAGGATAAATATGTTAAGGATGTAATCTTTCCCAAACTGGATTATAAGTTCAATATAATTTTCTTTAAATTTAAAGGATTTTTTAAGAAAACCAAAACTATTTAAAATGTATATGGATGAATAAAGGGACAAGAATAGCCAAGAATCTTTAGAGGAAGCATTAGGTGAAGAAACTTGCTATACAAAACATCAAGACATATCATTATAAAGCCTTAGCTATATAATTAAGGCAGTGTGGTATTTGGGATAGAAATAGCCAACAGAAGAAAATAATCTAAAAATAGATCCACACATGTATGGATACTTGATCTATTATGTTAGCAGTCACTGGGAAAGAACAGACTGCTTAAAGAATAATGTTGGAATCTGACTATCTGTTCAAAAGGAAAAATAAAATTAAATCCCTACATATGCCATTTCACAAGGATTGTCCTAAGAGATATTAAAATTTAAATGTGTATGGCAAAACTTTAAAAGTTTAGAAGACGATACAAAAGAATATCCTTAAGAATCAAAGTTTCAAAACATTCTTTTAAGGAAGCTCAAAAGAAATCAAGATCCCAAAGAAAAATACTAATGTTTGACTCAATTATAGTGATTTTTACTATCAGAAGATAGCATAAAACTAGCAAAAGGATAAGACCAGAATTGAAAGAAAATATTTATAATTATATTGGACAAAATATAAATATCAAATTTCTACAAATCAATAATTATAAGACCATCAACAACACAAAAATGTTTAAATGACCAAATATGTATTTTAGATAAGAGGAAACATGAATGGCCATAAATATAAGAAAGATGTTGAACCACATTAGTAATCAGGAAAATGCTAATTGTAATTTACAAACGGATATCTCCTTACACTCTTTACACCCTTCAGATGGGTAGAAATTTAAAAATTAACCTAATAACGAGCACTGATGAGGTAGTAGAGCAGCAGTAATTCTCATCCACTGTCATGGGAGAGTAAATCAGCACAAACAGTTAAATGGTTTGGCTTAATCCACTGTATTTGAATATTCAAAAACCTCAGGAATTAGTTCCTACACTCTAGATATGTACTTTGGAGAAACCCCAACGTATACTTATAATAGATTTATGTCTATTATGTAGCAGCATTGTTTTTAATGAAAAATGATAAAAATAAAACATCAAGAAAAATCTGAAAACCATTCAAATCTTCACACAAATTGTAATCAATATGTGAACTGTGAGATACTAAAACAATTGCCTCATGTAAAACAGTAAAAGTGCATGAACTACAAATGTACATAACAGTACAGACAAATATCCCAAACAAGGTATTGAAAGAAAGCATGTTGCAGAAGAATATATACCATACAACTCAATTTGTGAAAAGTTCAAAAACAAAACTAAACCATGTATTATCTCGGATGAATATATAGAGAAAGGAAAAAAAAATTTAAAAGCCAGAAATTATGAGCATATGATTTAGGGTACTAGTTACCTGTGGGAGAAATGGGGGACAAACTGATCAGTAAGGACATTCAAGGTAATAAATTCCTAAGTTCTATTTCTGAAGTTGGATGTTAATTGACAAGTATTTCTTAAACTTTTTATATATATTTTATATTTCTTTAATGAAATAGTCCATAGATATAAACACAAAATAAAAATAAATGACTATAGTTTGATTAGAATTCTAGCAATGAGGATAGAGAGAATGAACATATTTGGTGCATGTTTTGGTTTTACTGTTGATAAGATTTTGACAAGTCATACGTACAAAATGAGTTAAAAAGTGGTATCAGGGAAGAATCTCAGATTTGGGACTTGAAAAAAACAGTACATATTCCCACTGGTCATTCAGATGAGTAACATGTTTACCACAGAAACAAGATTTCTGATCTGGACATGCCATTTTTGAGATGTGTAACATACATATCCAAAATGTTAAGCTGGCTGTTAATTACATGAGATAAGACTTATCTGGGCTGGTGATACAAATTTAGGAGTCAAGGGCATATGAATGGCATTCATATTAAACAATGGAACTAGATTCAATCTTCAGGGAAGAGAGTGGATTTTAAAAGAAGGCAATGTGTGACCAAGATTTGGCCACTCCAACTATTCAAGGTTGAGTATATGAGATATGTTCATTTTAATAGTCACTGAAATACAAACCATGAGAGACTGTGGACTCTGAGAAACAAACTGAGGGTTTTGGAGGGAGGGGTGGGGGTTGGGTGAGCCTGGTGGTGGGTATTATGGAGGGCACATATTGCATGGAGCACTGGGTGTGGTGCATAAACAATAAATTTTGGAACCATGAAAAAAAATAAAAATAACTAAATACCTTATTTGGGGCAATCTTAATTTTCTCAATACAGTGATTTATTTGCAATAATTTACCTTAAATTTGTTTTTGGAATAGGCACAGTACACATATATTTAATAAATAAGCAAATGAATTGTTTATTTTTGTTTCACTTCAGTCCATTATTCTTTCACTGAATGGTTTCAGGCATAGAAAAGAGCAACTGAAAATTTCATTTTATTGATCTCCTCACTGTTCTTATGTAAGGTCTCCAAAAATGAGTCCCAGATTCTACAGGAGTTTTAAGGAAGTTATTCATAAGTACAGTTAAATATTCTCTTATAAATAACAATTTTTCAAAAATTAGTGTCATAATTCCACCTTTTGTTTTAGAAGTATAGTTAAGTTCTATTTATGAGAACTACTAACAAATAGATCACAACAACCAGCATAAATAAAGGTTAAATATTTGTTCCATGAAGATTTTATCCATTATGGTTTGTTTAGATACAATTCTAAAAAATTTAAGGGCATAAATACATGCAAATTTGTGTTTCTTTTGATATTTAATAGCCTAGATTTATTCTAATTCTTTTTTTAATAATTTTTATAATAATACATAAAATATATTATTAGCTCCAGGGGTACAGGTCTGTGAATTGCCAGGTTTACATACTTCACAGCACTCACCACAGGATTTATTCTAATTCTTAAAGTACAACATTAACATTGACAAATACATTGTTGTAAAGGTGAGGGGCTTTCTTTTTGGTGAAAATCATAACTTGTTTATCCATTTTTTTATAGTTCAATCCATTTTTGTTTTCCCACAATGAACTTTCATTTTTTCAGAGTTCACTAAATTTAGCAACTAGTTTTTTTCCTAAAATATTCAAATACATCTTGTCATTCTCATTATGCTGATGGACTTCCATAGTAAACTTCCTCACCCCTCATAGTAACTTCTTATCTTAGGACAGTTTTTAGTCCCTTCACACAAGTTATGGACTGAAATTCCAGTTCTGGTTATCTTCCATTTTTGGCTGAGTTCATATTTTTACAATAGAAATATACCGTATAATGATAGAAGTTGTCATCTTAGATATCCTCAGCAACATTTGTCTATATATTAGAAGGAAAACAGATTGTGCTATTATCTGGAAAATGAATAAAGAAATATTCTATTATAATGTGGATTTATCTCTTGTACTTATTTTCTCTTCTTCCATTAACCTCACCAAAATGATTGCAAAGGAATAAAAAGTTTTAAATACTTTTTAAAGTATTTAAGAGAAGGAAAACAGAGGAAACAGGGAAATAGAGAAGATTATCAGCAGTTGAGAGATTTCAATAATTTCAGGAGAAACCAGAAGATAATTGGAAGAATAATAACTGACTTAACTTCACAGAGGAAGCCTCCATCTAAATGACAGAACAAAGAATGAATGATAAGAGGCTTGTATCTGTAGTACCTGGAAAGCTCAGTGTTTGGAAGCACAGGTTATTTTGGAAATTTGAAGTTACTGAAGATAAATATGCAGATTTAATATTTCTGAGTCCCCCTTCTCCACCCTTAAAAACAAGGTGACTACCAACAAGGAAAACAAACCAAATGAATATTTTCAAAAGAAATAAAACCACAGGGGTACCTAGGTGGCTCATTTGGTTGGGTGTTGGATTTTTGATTTTGGCTCAGGTCATGATCTCAGGGTCATGGGATCAAGACCCATACCAGCTGCCATGCTCAACACAGAGTCTGCTTGAGGTTCTCTCTCTCCTTCTACCCCTGCCCCCACTCATGTTCTCTCTCTAATAAATAAATAAATTACATTTTTTAAAAAAACCACAATGCCTCTGAACATGGGGACAAAAACAAAGGAAAACAGTGAAGAAATGAGGTGAGGATCAGGGTTAAATATAAGGATGCTGTTGAGGGGTCTGAAATTGTAATGGTGGGATCCGTTGATCCCAGGCCTCCTGTCACATGGCTCCCATGAAGTAGATTGAGGGGACTTCTTCACAGAAGCTGAATAGTTAAGAGTAGGGAGCAGAATCTAAATATTGATGTCTTTCAATGAAAAGACCACCTCCTTGATTACTCATACCCAACAAATTCTATCCATACACTAAGAACTGTGGTCAGCCTTACTTTCAAATATGAATGAATAACTAAGGATCATGGGACATTTGGTTGGCTTTTAATATGAAGAAAAACAAAGTAAACACCCTGGAAAAAGGACCATGGGATAAAAAGTATGATGAATATCTCCAAATTATAAAAGAAGATATTATCTATGAAAAAAAAGCAGAATGTTGTAAAGTTACAGCAGCCAAAGAGCAAGAAAAATGTCTTAGAAATACTTCCAAAATTAAAATTCCAATAGAAACTTTGGAAAACAAATTTACAGGAATCTCTCAGAATAAAGAATAAAAATAAAAGGAAAAAAAAGTTGGAATGGAAAAAAAATAGAGTCAATTCTGAAGGTCCAGCATTGATTTAAAAGCATTCCAGAAACTGAACAAAAAGGAAATAATTTAAAAATTATTTTTAAAAACAATAAAATAACTAGGGACATGATTGCAAGCATTCACTGAATCCCTAAGACGATAATATTATAAAGAAATTAAAACAAATGTGCATTGTCTTGAAATTGCAAAACTCTAGGGATAAAAAGTAAATAATCAAGACTACAAATCGGGTGTGGAGCAGATCACACAAAAGGAAACAGAAAAAAGAACAGGTTCTGAATTCTCAACAATGAACACTAGATATCAAGAGATATTAAAATATGAGGGGAAATGACTGCCAGCAGGGATTTCTACAGTCAAATTATTAGCTGAGTCTGATGGGGGAAAATAGGTAGAAGGAAAGTTTACAATAATTAGAGTTTGTAATATCAGTAGTTCAGGTAAAAGGGACGTGTGTGTGTGTGTGTGTGTATAGAGTTGTAAGAATCCTGATCTCATTTACCATAACACAGAGTCAAAAATTAACGTAAACAATGATCAATTCATTGCAACATAAGGAAATTGTACTACAACTGGGTCTGATATTGTATATTTGTGAGTATTGCATCTCTGGGCGGCCAATCTAGGGAAAGGTAAGGCCTGGGGAGGGAATTATAGTTTTCTTTACAAGACTTGTACTA
Organism: Meles meles; assembly: GCF_922984935.1. Classification (NCBI taxonomy): domain Eukaryota; kingdom Metazoa; phylum Chordata; class Mammalia; order Carnivora; family Mustelidae; genus Meles; species Meles meles. Next base: position 35,662,054 of record NC_060070.1, read on the forward strand.
TTCAATGGTTTTAAGCTCTGTTAGCATATTGCTTGTATCAAAATTTTACAGATTAATAAAATTCAGAATGAAGAGAAGCATTAGTGAACTAATAATTAAGATTTTCTTATTATGGTCTATTTGTTTATATGAATAAACCTGACAAAGTGTTCCAATTTGTGAAGCAAGGTCAACCATATTTGCTGCTGAGCACTTCATGTGGTAGCTTTGAGAACTAAGTTACTACTATTACAAGCACTTCAGCTGTCCGAGGGGAAATAATAACCCAAACACAAAACAACATTATAACATGCCTATTCTAAATTTTCATTTTATTAGGAGTTAAGTATTTATATTTTCATATACCAAACAGTATAATCTATAGTTAATAACTTAGGCATTTATCTTATACTTATGAAGCCAATGACAGGTATGTGTGTCAGTCACAGCAGTTCAAAACATTGAAGATCCATTTGCCAGTTCTATCCCAAGTAATGAAATGCTAAATACAGGTACCCCCTGCCACTATCTGAAAGCTTGCTTTATACCACTTTGGTTTTACTAAAGACTTATACTAGGATTTGTTTTCACTAACCAAAAGAAATCTGAAAGGATTTTTGCATTTATGAAAGAGTAATTGCTTCTTTGGTTTATGCCATTTTGGCTTACAGAAGTTTTCATAGGAACACATCTTTTTTTTTTTTTAAATTAAGATTTATATTTCTTTGAGAGACAACAGATGGGAAGAAGGGCAAAGGGAGAGAGAGTATCAAGCATTCTCCCTACTGACAGTGGAGTCCCAACATGGGGCTCAATCCTAGGACTTTGAGAGCATGACCTGAGCTGAAATCAACAGTCTGATCTTAACTGACTGAGTCACCCAGGAGCCCTAGCTACTATCCACTCTTCCAACAGGCATAGCTAAAAAAAAACAACTTTAGGTGAAAACTCAAAGTATGTCCATATTTGCCTCCTTGGATGAAGAAAGAATAATTTATATGCACAGGATAGGAATAAATTAATTCCACAGTCACTTGAAAGCTCTCAGGTAATTTCCAGACTACCAGTAATACTGTGTATTAAGTGAACCTGCTATCCTTAACATTTTGTAAAGATATTTTAATAATTGTTGATTTTTCCTCTTTTAGACCCCAACCATCTCCCCCAAAATAGTCTTCCTATATTTACTGGAATCTGAACATCAATTTAAAAATAATAGCACTTGGAGAAATTGCAAGCCTTCTTTACTTGGTATCTGCTCCTGATGGAGGGAACTGAAAATCTGTGCTGTTTCTGAATCCCATTGAAGTGTGATCTACCACAGAGCTGGCTGTCCTGAGTTGTGACTCACTTCAGACCACCTTCCCAGACATTTCATTATTTATAGTAAATAACAGGCCAGTGACACAGTGTGAATAGCATAGCTTGTGTAAATATCCTTTTCTGGTATGTTTTAAGAGGCTAAAGAACAAAGGCTGCTCTAACAACAGACTATTTGGGGCTATAAATATTTGTTAATACCTACTGCAAAACAAGTAGGAGGAGAAAAGAAATGTCATTCTCTTAATTAACTCAATGCACATATTAAATTTTAGAATCCTATAGGAATCTTTCATTGAGATACCGTCAAATCAGTCAGTGGACTTACATTAAAATGAAATTCACGGAATCAGCTAACTGACATTAATTGAACTGATGAAGCAACAGACTGAGTAAGATTAGCAGTTTGAAAATTCTAAAGGTTTAAAATGTGTTTTGGTTCCATTAGATTCACTTATACATTTACATTTACATTACAAGAATATTCTAGGCTTCACAATATGTGACCCATTAATTCTTTCAAAATATAATGAAATGAAATTATTAAAAGTTAAGAAAATAAAAATTGTACAGGACTTGAGTTTTCATATTTGCCAAGCCTCCTTCTGCAAGAAAGAAAACTCGTGTATTTATTTACCAGAAAAGTGGGATTCATTTCTGAAGCACAGAATTTCCATCATTTTCCTCCTAAATGTTAAATATGAAAGAAAAAGTTAAGATGTGAGGATTTTCATGCTCTCTCAAGTTTTCTTTGCATCAAATCCTGGTCGATGACTTTGCCACTTGTTAGTTGTGTATCCAAGGAGAACATGCAGTCTTGATTTTTTCCTGCTGTTTAAAATTTTCACCATCATTAGTTTCAAACTTGGCTCCTGATACAGCCCAATTTTTTTGTTGTGTTTCTGATTTATGTGATGTAGTAGCTTTTTGCTAGTGCTGAATCTTCTTCATGGGACAGATTACATATATATATGTATATGCCTATACATATATACATATTTTACATATATATACACACTGTCTAGAACTAAAATCTAATCTATGGTTATATTTTATATAGTTTTAATATTTGACTTAATTACATGAGCAAATTTTTAGTGGTGAAAATAATATTCTTCTAAGAAATATGGTTATGAGGGTTGACTACATTATTTTTAAATACCCTGTTTTTGACCTCAATATTGAAAAGAACGAGAGGCTCTTTCTGAAATGTTTTTTCAGGAAATTCCCATGGAGTACTAGGTGAGATCAATTAGATCCCATTTGTTTTACAAAGAAGAAAAGTGACATGCCAGAAGGTTAATTTTAGTTTCTTCCAAGAGACATAATTGAACAAAAAATCTGACTCTTAACTAGATATCGAAGAACTAAGCATTTTTGGGAAATTCATATTCACAACTCGGTCTTTCTTTCACTATACCTTTTGCCTTCCTTCCAAGAAATGACTGATTTTAAATGCTGTTTGTATTTTAACAAGCCAAAGAAAAGAGATATCATCATGTTCTGTGTAAACTGTAGTGCTAATGGTCCCTCTGCCACTGCCAGGCAGGCAGCATTCTCAGGGTTGGGGACAGTGTGAATGTTGTGTGGTGCAAGATACATTTATGCAAAAAACCAACTACTGCAAATATTCACTGAGATAATAGAATAATATAAGTTTTCAGAGTTGGAAGGGACTCTAGGAACAATCTGGGCAAATTGTTTGCAATGTTTACATAAGTAAAGATTCTTTCATTATTTCAACCACAGATTCTAAATTCTGTAGGATTTAAAATCAGTGAACAAGGTGCAATGTAGACTGGTTTTTTTTTTTAATAGAAATAATCATATGGAGTTTTAATTTAGTTTGGAGAACTCCATTACTACCTTTGAAGGCCTGGGTTGGGAATGAATGAGTTAGCTTCATTGTCTCACTCTACCGATGATAGAAGTTGTACCTGTAGTGCATGAAGGTTGTTCAAGGTTACAAAGAGAGTAGGACTGGAGAGAGGTTATAAGCAGGATGGATTTGGGAAAGCATCAGCTCTGATCCTTCATTTGCATTCTTCCTCACCATGTACTCTTTAATGTTGGTGGATCTGACTGTCCATTCTAGTGTCTGCTTCTTGTGCTGTGCAAAACTTTTAATTAACAGCTACATACTGTTGATGCTCAATCCATTTCTCTAATCCGACCTCACTCTTGATATTCAGACCTACATTTCTTATATTGAATACTACCCATGCATAGGATGTTAGGTTTTTAGTTGCCTTGTATGTGTATCAGCAATACCATCCTTCCTCTGTTCAATACTTTTCAAGAAACAATACAAATTTCATCTTCTGTGAAATGTCTCTTGATTTCCATCTTTCCACCATGTCTGGGAAGAGAATGTGTTCTTTCCTGTGTTTATGTTAATAGGTATGATATTGGTCTTCATGGAGCACCTGGGTGGCTCAGTGAGTTAAGCCTCTGCCTTCAGCTCAGATCATGATCTCAGGGTCCTGGGATGGAGCCCCACATCAGGCTCTCTACTCAGCAGGGAGCCTTGCCCCCCCGCTCCCACCTGCCTCTCTGCCTACTTGTGATCTCTCTCTCTGTCAAATAAATAACTAAAATCTTAAAAAAAAAAAGAAGTTACAACATTGGTCTTCTTTTCTAATTGTTTGTTCATTTGTATCTCTCTAACCAGATGGAAAGACTCCAAAAGGCAAGAAGAGTCTGTTGTTCACCTTTGTAATTGCAGAGCCTACCACCGTCTGGCTTCACTGTGCCTGCCAGATACAGGTTTATGTGTGATGTGTAATTATGTTCTGCTCATCACACTAAAATGTCTGTTTTCCAGTTTTAGATGACTTCAGAGTAACCATAAATTTTATTTAGCTACATTTGTGCATTTCTTATGCACAGCAAAATATTTTCATGAAAATATAGTATAAAATAACAGTTTCAGAAAAATCTTATCTTTCACCACTGAGCAGGCCATTGAATTTCATTTTTCAGAGAAAAAATGTGACCCTTTTATGATAAATTATGGCAAACAAAAGACATTACAGAAATAACTATGTTGATACCGTTTTGAAGTACGTACCAAGCTTACAGAAAATTGAGGGAGGGACCACTAATTTTCAACAGGATCTTCTTTGTTAATTTTTTTAAAAGATTCCAATGTTTGGGTACATTGAGAAATAACTCTTGTTTTTCAGAATATTCAACAAGGATACATCTATAAGACAATCTACTAAATGGCTGCAGGAAATAACAGGTGTAAGATACAACTTTCTACATCGTCAGGTGAATTTAATGAACATCTCACATGCTTGCAGTTGCTGTTAATAAGCCCTGGTTTCTTAGAAAAGATATATTAGAAATAAAGAGGAAGTATATGGTAGTCGTTCTGAGTTTGGGATTTGCAGTCAGTTGAGTTTGAATCTTTACTCTGCCAATTGCAGCCATGTGACCTTGGGCAAGTTAATTAACCTCTCTAAACCCATAGCTTCTCATTAAAAATGAAGCTTATAATTGAACCTGCTTATAAAGTCATCGAAATGATTAAGTAGAATAATGCATGGAGAGGATCGTGTGCCACAGTTATATAGTAACAATAAATGAAATTATCATTGTTGCTGTAACTGTGAAGTGGCTGTTACTGGAATTATGGTCACAAAAATTAAAGAATGAAAAGGACTTTAGTGATAACTTAAAAACAAATCCCTTTTATTTTACTGTTGAGGAAACCGAAGTTTAGAACAACTCTGAGTCTTGCTCAAGTCTGTTTATGCAACCATGGTTAAACTGTCAAAGCTTCCATGTGTCTGGAATTGTAGCCCAGTGCTTTTGATACTTTCCAGTCAAATGAGTACTATACATCATTTTCTACATAATTGATTTTCCATAAACAAAATTGTTTTCACTTCCAGATTATTTTCTTGTGATCTTTCATTTGATTGAAGAAAAGTAGTAGAAAATTAATAATCATGATATTTGGGCAAATGTGTGAGAATTGTTTTGAATGCTTAAATTCACATCTTGTTTTTCATCCGCTTTCTCACAATTCCCACATCCCAAAACACACAGTCTCCTGTCAGCCAACTAGAACCAATCCCATCTGAGGTAGTTTGCTTCCAGAGACAGATGCACATGCATCCTCATGAAGGGTACTGTTCTGGGACTTGTTTCTCTAGAGCCACACCCATTACCTTCAGTTCCTCTTATAGACACATCAACTGTCAGAATTTGACCACTTGTTCTGATTCTGGAGACTCTTCTACTACCTTTCAAACATCCTACTTACTTTAAATTGGTTCATAAAATACAAAAGTATATCTCAAAGAATTTTTATTCTATATGTATGAACTACTTTAATTGACTGGCATTGTTTCAGATCATTTTTTGTCAAGTAATTTTGGAAAATGCTTATATTTGTTTTAGTCTGAAGAGTAATATTAAACAGATATACTGAATTTAAGTGAGCGGCTAATAGCTATCTGACAAAACTCTAATTACATACATTTCAATTTTTCTGTTTAGATCATTGTCTTAACAAAGCAATGCATAAATCAGATCCTCCCGCAAAAGTGGTTGAAATATCTATGATATATTACATATGTCTTGGTTTAAATCCAATTGCTTATATACTTCTGCATCTAGCTTTTTCCTCAAAATTTTATCATGATTTCCCATGTAATTATGATTTTAATGCCTGTATAAATTTGCATAATATGGATTGCCATAATTTACTTTTCTTGTTTTGTGTGGCATTTAGATTGCTTCCAGTACTTTGCTATTTTAAATAATGTTTCAATAAGTGCTGTATACTTAAATAAATGTTTTTTTACACTTCGATTTCTTTAAAATAGCTTCATAGAAATATAATCACAAAGACAAAGAACATTAACATCTAAAGCATATTATTATATTTGTCAAATATAATAGGATAAGTGACCCTTATATATTTGTTAATCAAAAAAGGAAAAGAATATTTCTCATTGTGCTTTTTATTTATATGTCTTTCTTTATTAATAAAGTTAAATATTCTTTATTTCATTAGCTATTATGTTTCTAAATTAATGAATATAATTTATTATGAGCTGTGCTCATTGAGTTTATACTTTTTTCTGAGTTTTAATTATTTTTTAATGTGCTTTAATAATTTCTTCTGTCTAGTTATTTATTCATCTTTCTCCAAATCATTTTACCAAAGGTTGTTTGGTTATATGAATTTGGGGATAGATTTTTAAATTTCCTGAAGTTATCTTACTGAGTTTTTGATTGAAATTAAGTTAAATATATAAACAAATCTGATATCAAATATTTTTTCCCAATCTTCCCATTCAAGAATGTGTTTATTCATTCCATTAAGCCATACAAAATATTATAGGTATCATTTATTTCTTTTTAAGGTGATTCTTAGTGATTATATTTCCCATTTGTTTTTGTAAATGAAGTAATTTTTCTACTGTAATTTCTAATTGTTTATTACTTGTGAATATGAAATCTTTTTTTGCTTATATCCAGACAGTTTATTTGACTCAAAAAATTTACTTTTTTCCCCTTTGTAAGTTCTCCATATATGAGTGTTTTCTTTCCTTAGCCCATAGACAAAATATACTAACTCATACACCCTTACAATGTGTGAATAATAATATGGAACAAATTTAGATAGCACATAATTCATTTTAATAGAAAAATTTGCCTACAGTTATATTTTTACCAGAACATAGTCTTCCTCATTTCTCCACTAATAACAGCCCACTAAAATCTAAACTGTGTACCTAATATCGCTTAAATTATTTCTTTTAGTCTAATATTTATTTTCAGTGTATTCACATGCCAAGTAATGTGAAAGGAACAGATGGAAATAGCTTGCTATGTCACCAGTGACTTCCCAGTTATCAAATTAGTTAATTACTTCATTCATGAAAATCATTTGTTGAATTCCAATGAGCACTCTTCAGGTTTCTTCATCTTTTTTTGGGGGGGGGTGTCCTATCTATTTGCTTATCTCACTCATCTTTGCACATTTTTCCATTGTATCTCTGACTGATCTTCAGGGTACTATGATGGCTCATCTACCCATTGCTTAAATATTAGTATTTCCACGAAGGTTGATTTGTTTTTCATGATTCCTCCCTTCCTTTCTTTTTTTATATTTTCCCCTTGAGCAACCCAAGCAATTTCATAGCCTCAAATGTGACCTGTATGTAGATGACTTCCAAATAGATACACTAGATATCATCTTTTTCCAAAACTGCATTTCTAATGGCCTACTTGTCATTTCTAACTTAGAGGCTTAAATAAAATGTTTGATCAGTCCAAATTGGGACTGTCTTTTCCTCAAAATCATTGTATTGTTTGGAATTCTTTATTTTGGACAATGGCATCATGATAATGATAATAATGATATAATAATGCTAATAATATTATCAAGAGTAAACACTTACTCAACATTTACCACATTCCAGGCGCCATTTTAAGAGTACGGCATGTATTAATTCATTAATCGTCACAACAATCTGATGAAGTAAAAATAATTAGTATACTTGTTTTACAAACAAACAAACAAACAAAAAACCTTGGGCATAGAAAGTTTGAATAAATTGCCCAAGGTCACACTGATAAAACAAAAAATAGTGAAACCGGCTTTAAAGTCTTAATACAAGTCTGGTTTTATTTATTTATTATTTATTTATATTTAAACCACAATTCTCTGCTTCTGACCTGAAAACATCAGTGTAATCCTTAAGTCATTCCTTCCTCTTATATTACTAAATAATTTACCAAGGTCTGTCAATTTGGTCTCTTATATGTTCTTAGTCAATGCCCTTCTCATCACCTCTACTACCACTTTGTTTTTTTTTTTTTTTTTTTTTTTTTCACTTTTTTTTTTTTTCACTTTTTTTTTTTCACTTTGTTTTTTCAAGCAACCACCAACTCTTAAAAGAGTGGCAGAGACTTAGCATCTCTAATATTTTATTGGTTCCATGATGCCTGTAACATAGGCATGATCCAATCATTCCTATGTTTAAAATCTTTCCATAACTTTTTGTTTCCTGTAGGATAAAATTCAAACTCCTTGGCAAAGTACACGAGGCCTTCTATATTCTAAAGTTGTTTTCTTTTGTAAAAAAAGATTTTGTTATTTGACAGAGAAAGAGAGAGAGAGAGGGAGAATACAAAAAGGGGGAGCAGGAGATGGAGAAGCAGGCTCCCCACTGAGCAGGGAGACTGATGTGGGACTCAGCTCCCAGGACCCTGAAATCATGACCTGAGCCAAAGGTAGAGGCTTAACTGACTGAGCCCCCCAGGCACCCCAAGTTATTTTCTATTTTCAGACATTTTCCACCTGCCCCTCAACCCTACCACAAACACATGCTCACAGTTGTACTGAATTATGTGTGTACACATATATATATATATATCCACAGTTAATGGAAAAATATACATACATATATATATCCATAACCATTGGGCTAGGAATTTCTCAATGGAAAGATTATATAGTATTCATCTATCTATCTATCTATCTACCTATCTATCTATATATTTTACCTTAGCAATATAAAATATCCCACACATGACAGATACTCAATAAGTTTTGGTTGGATGGATGATTGAATGAAGGAAGGATGCAATGAAAGAAGGATTTAAAACTTTAGGTAATCATATTTTATGGTTCATGATATTCATTCATCCAGATCAGCCTCTCTTACACTTGAAAGAGGATGAGTGTGCAAGATTCAGGGATTGGGCAATTCTGGAATATGTACACTATACTCAGCCATCTTGAATACTTACAGCGTAGAAGAGGAATATATTTTTCTTTTTTTTCCCAAAGATTTTATTTATTTATTTCACAGAGAGACACAGCAAGAGAGGGAACACAAGCAGATTGAGTGGGAGAGAGAGAGAAACAGGCTTCCCCCAAGCAGGAAGCCCAATGTGGGGCTCGATCCCAGGACCCCAGGATCATGACCTGGGCCAAAGGCAGACGCTTAAAGACTGAGTCACCCAGGCACCCCGAGGAATATATTTCTATACTCTAAGTAATGCCATCATAAAGTAGTTCTAGAAATAAAGTATATATACTTATACTTGTATTAGTTATATACAGATTTCTCCATGCATTCTCAGCTTGTAACTACTGGGTGCTTGCTCTCCATTTGAGGAAGCTGGTCTATGGAAGTTAAATGAATACAAATTCACCATCATGGTTAGAATGTAGAAGAACTTGTTAAATTAGGAGAATGGTGGCCTCTTTTTATAGTAACTTAAGATTGGTGATGGGTATAAATGACTACAGATGACAATAAAGTGGTGAGTATCAAATGACACTGTGATTCAACAGGCCACACATGTCGGGGACAAGAGGTGTGACGTGATCGCTCTGCTTGTTAGAATTTTTATACCAATACTAAAATAATTTTGAGTATAGCTCTCTTCAGTTATAGCCTTTTATTGGAATTTCTACCCTACTGATCCTTTGAGCATTCATTTTAATGTGAATCTTACTAATCTGTTTTTAGGTAATAGATGAGGGCATAAGAAAATTCTAAGTAGAAAGAAAAAGAAACTAAAACTAAGCCAAATCAATTAACATTCTTATTTATTTTCTTTCTATAAGGTATTTATTAGATTAAACAAAATCATCACTCAAAAATCAAGGTTATATAACTCTAAATAAGGCAGCAGTGACCCAAGTCATTTAACTGCACAAACATCTGGCAGGTAAAATGACAGCATCTAAATCATGCAACAGCTATGAAGAGAAAAATAAAATTTTTGGACTAGAACAGTTGGTTGATAAATGTATCCTACTTTTCTTCAATGCTTACTTTTGATAAATGGACAGACTTTGCTATGACTTTGCTTTGACATTTATCTCACAGTCAGTGGCCATTATCTTGTGACAACAATCTATTTCTCTCTGTTATTTTGCAGCTCATAATTGTTAAGTCTTCTCGCTAAAGATTTCCAATCAATTTTGTAATTTATGACATACAGGACCAAACTTTCAAATAAAGTATTTTAGGCATATGGCTTATGACTAAAACTAAAATATAATAGGCCTATAGCAGTTTTGTCGCTGTTATTTTTTTTTTTAAAGATTTTATTTATTTGACAGAGAAAGACACAGCGAGAGAGGGAACACAAGCAGGGGGAGTGGGAGAAGGAGAAGAGGGCTTGCTGCAGAGCAGGGAGCCTGATGTGGGGCTCGATCCCAGGACCCTGGGATCAGGACCTGAGCCGAAGGCAGACACTTAATGACTGAGCCACCTAGGTGCCCCTTGTTGCTGTTATTTATAAACATACACAAAGGAAAAAGTATTGTGGAAAGAAAAGCAAACACTAATATTTTTTAAAATTCAAATTCATTTAAATTCTATATAAATTCCTGAGAAAGTTTTTAGAGTTGGAGCTCAAAGAGGCCCAACAATATTTTTCTCATTAACATACTGGTCGCGTCCTATTTTATTAGATGGAGTAGCCACCATTGCCAATTCCTTAGAGTACTGAGCAAGTTGCCAGGAATATGTAAGCATTGGCATTGCCCTCGCTAAACATATTTTTTCCTTCCCCACATTTTCCTGCTCTTGTGGCAATAGGAATCTTCCCAGAGCATACTAGAAATGACAAAATTGCAAGGCAAACTAAGAGAGCATTTTTGTTTTGTTTTGTTTTGCCAGTTCATTTTACAACATTTAATCTGAACAACTAGATAATGAATTGTACTAAGAACACCTGGACTAGTCCTCGATGACTATCCGATTTAATTGCTCTATTTTTAGATGAGGAAACCAAAGCCCAGGACATTTTCATAACTTTCTCAAATCTACTTAGATATAAGGAAAGGAAAAACATTCATGTGATAATAATCTTTTCCCAAAACACCTAATCCAGTGTTCTTTCTACTGATCATTTTTCTTAGAAGTTACATGGAATACTTACTAAAATATATTCTTGATTCTTACTCCCAATCTGGGGTGAGGCCAAGAAATCTACATTTTTATTATCTAGGAGATTCTGAAGTCTAGGGCATTCTGATGTAGCTAATCTAAGAACATATTTTGAGAAGTACTGTTCCATGCCCACCTTTCTTCATAAATATAAAATAATCTTCCATATTGCTTTGGTTACACACAGATATCTCAGTGGTGGGATTTCTGAGCCATTCAGCTTTAGGAATATCTGATGCAGACTGAAATGGAGAGGTGCATGTGTGTGTGTGTGTGTGTGTGTGTGTGTGTGTGTGTGTGTGTGTATTTGTACGTTTGTTAAGGAGAAAACTAAAGATGAAGAATGCCTTCGGTAGGAACTTGGTCACAGATAAGCTGAAAGATTCATAGAGACTAAATCAAATTGACTCAAGACCCCGGCATTTTTGTATATTAGAACTACTTTCACATACATATTTTTTGGAATGTGGATAAGTATGTGTGCTGGGATCCAAAGAAAGGCTATTTCCAAGAGGAGTCCTTGTGCCAAATTCTCCAGTCAGAGGTGAAAAGACTTCTAAAAGCTCCTTCTTCTAACGATGCCATCCATCTCCTCATTTTTTCATTACTGTCCTTACTCTGCACTCACATTTTGGTTCTATCTTATTCGGACCTTGCCAGTATGGGATGATCAATCCTCAAAGGAAACATTCATCACTTTTCACTTGATCCTGTACTATGCTCTCTGTGACCCCCATTCAGCACGTATCCCTAGCAGACAGGTGATTCAGCAGTAGTCAGCTCTTAGATAGCTTGTTTCCCAGAGACCTATGAGACCATAGGTCAAATGCCATGGTAATCATATTAATAGTGAGGTATAGAATGAGTTCCCTGTCATAAACAACTGATATGGACCAGCAACTTCTTCAATAGTGGATAACTTGAGCTAACAAAAGTATGAAGTAATTGTTTCACTTTGATGCCAGTATTTCTGGATCTCTACACCCACATCTCTTGTGCACTTTGGCAGCAATTGTGCCATTATAAATTGTAAATGGATCCAGATATGCAACAACTCTGATAGTGTAACCAACAGTTTGCTAGTTTGAACATTCAAGTCATACCATTATCTCACTTTGAGGATCTTCCAGTGAGCTGAAATAACAACAAGAATTACTTAACTGGGCTTAATTACATAGATTGTTTTCCCCCATGAGTTACTTGTCAGTCTGAATCTACATGGCAGCTCTTTTTTTATGTCCTAGTCTCAAAGGAATTGGCTGAGGTCCTTTGGTGCTTCTACCTTGCGCATAGACTATTGATGACATCTGCAGGATTCTTCTCCAAATTCTCTCTCCAAAGTAAACTGATTGCTCCCCACTTTGCATACCCTTGGGTCCATAATTTCATTCATCTGCCGCCCTGTGATGCTTCATTGCCTTTATTTGACTCACCCAGGAATTGGGCATTTAGGTTATGAAATATCTGTATTTGACACCTCAGAAAGTCAGAAAATTTCCCTGTTTCTCATTCTCCATAAATCCATACATTCCAGGTTCATTGTCATAATCCTAAATGAAGAATATCCTTGCTAAGAGAATTCCATAGATCAGGTCTCTTTTCTCTTGAATCATATTGGTTTATTTATGAAAAAGACCTGTTTCAGCTTTTTCTAAGGAGATTATACCAAATAGTCTGCTCCCCACCTCATCCCACAGCATCCTCCTTTCTGCTTTCACAATGAGAGTGAATGGATCATAGGCCAGCTACTTTAACTCCTTCCTCACCAATATTAAAAGAGACAAGTTAACTAAAGGCACTTAGAACACTATCATAACACTATTATAACTATGGCACAATTATTACTTAAATTATTAAATTAATTCAGCCGCTCCATGGAAATGATTAAGATCAACTTAACTTCCAGAGTATAGATCATGGAAAACAGAATAATATCTCTGGCTTGCTAGATAATCCATAGTGCTTCTGTTTTCTATAATTCGACAGTGGCACTGTCTCATTTTTCTTCTTAGTTTCCTGGGAAGTATTCTAGGAAGGTGCTTATAATAAAATGGGGGAAGCAAAGAGCCTTCTGAATTTGCTCATCATTAAATATGATTAAATCATAAGTATTCAAGAAGGGAAGATTACAACATAAATAGTGAGATGCTGTAAGAGTGAAGAACATAAACTCAAGGCATATATTGGAAGTTACACAGCATGCAAGAAAAAGATCTCAGAATCATATAGTGCAAGTCAGTTTCACAAAATAAAAATAAAAGTAAAAAAAGTAGATACATGGGAAACTAGGAATGCTAAAAATATCTAGAGTAGAGACAGCTTAATTATCTCTAAGATATATATGGCACGATTATTAGAATTTACCAATCTCCAGAGAAAAAGTTTAAGAAGTGTCATGGGACTTAAAGAACAATAAATAATAAATTCATTCTTGCCAGAAAATGTGGTTAAATACTAGAATGACCTACTAAAATATGTTGTAGCATCTACTTCAACACCATCTTTATAAAGTAGATTAATATTCATGTACCACAACAGGCAAATTCTAAAATGAGACCAAAAGCAGTATGTCCCTTCCTATTCCCGTAGCTCTGTGATAAAATCCCAGGGGATTACTAGAGAACTGAAAGTTTAAAACTAGTTATATATAAAACACATTGTAATGTGTGTTCACATGTCTGTTTATGGACTTCTATAACAATTTTGTCAAACCAAAGCAAATCAAAACAAGTGACAACTTATTTAACTTGTTTAAACTCCGTTTCAGTGTAAGGTCTTTCTTATTAATTGAATTCTGTGATTTATGTGCAATAAGTGCCCAGCTAGTAATTTTTCTGTAGTTGTTACGAGTACTGTAAGTTCCAAATAATCTTCAGTAAGAATAAGACAATAAAGATTTCCTTAAATAGCTAATTTGTTTTTTGAATATTATACTAAAATTAATGATGTTAGAAGAAGCTAAATCAAAATAATCTTTGTATATTTAATGGTTCTAAGTGCTTTATGCTATATAATTAAATTTAAATTAATATGTAAATGTTATTGATGAAATACTCTTTGGTACTTAAATTGAATTTTAATAGTTGTTCATAGCCTGTCGAATACTCTGGGATTAGACAGGTATTGAATTAAAGAGTTTATTTCCAAGAAAAGGCCTTCCATAAGTCAGTTTGCATCTGTTCAATTTGACACTAAACAGTTTTAATTCAGATCAGGACCATTTCTTGTGTTTAAATAATTGAGTGAGAACAAAATAAAATTTTGTCAGATTCTGCTTTCACTAAATGAGATCTACTAACAAAGAAATTATGTTATTGTTCTGTCTAAATAATAAACACAATGTGTTTTATGTATATCATTTAGTATTAAAGTTACTGAAGTTTAGTATTAAAGTTCAGCATGTGGTTATAGAGATATATAAGATTATAAAATGAATACTGAAATATCTTGGAGCATATTTACCTCATAAGCTTACTCCAGCCATGTTGCCATGATGTGGAATATTTTGGTAACTCCATTTTAGGAACTGTTTTTAGAGATCGGATATGACTCAAAAAAGAAAATCAGTCTTGTTGCTTTATTTTCACACTTTGGGAAAAAAAAAAAGAGGTAACATTTTTCCATACGGAGGAGATATTGTGGGGCAGGCTGAGAAATCAATCCACATACAAAATTCAAAGTAAGAATCAGAAATCAGTGGTTTTCCAAGGTAACACTGGTTAGAAATAAACCTCAGAGTGAAAGGTAATGTAATGTGATGGGCAGGTGATTTAGATGATTTTTAAACTCCTTTCCAATCTTAAGATTCTGTGGTTACTGTTATCTTTTCCTGATTCAGAATTCTGTCACACTCCACCATATCAGTTATTCCTCCTGTCTAGACACCTGTGTGCTAAGTGACCATTACTCCTCTGCAGCATCTACATGGTCCAAAGTGAAGTCATTGCTCCAAAGCAGAATGCTGCCAGCCTGCTCGTCTGTGCATGTGCAGGTGTCTGTGTGTGCATGGTGGGGAATCTAACATTATTCTCTGACTTTCAGCAAATTGAGTCAGTTGTAATAGAGGCAGGGAAATGAATTTAGAGAAAGTTGGCACCAAACAAACCCCCCCAAAACAAAAACAAAACCCAAACCATAGGACTATTTAGAGAAGATGTCCTGCAACCAATCTGTCTACTAAAAACACAATGTATCATACCACATTTAGCAGAAAACACATTCTCCTTTAGAGTGATAAACACTCAAGGCTCTTTCCATTTTAGACCTCAACCTCCAGTGTCCTCGACACACATTTGTTTTTATATCAAAATTCTTTAAATGTTCAGGATTTCCATATCTTTTTACTAAGAAATACATTTGGCAAGATATTAAAATTTCATATTATGTGTTTGATTAACTGAGCTAAAATCTGTTCCTATATTTTTCATGTAAATACAACTGCTTCCACTGTTATTATAAGTAATATATAAGTTTGTTTAATGTATCATTAGTCACAATATGAAAGAGTGGAACATTTTTATAGTTAAGTCTTATTATTTTGCCTTTTCCACCCATGTTCAAAATTCAGTTTGGAAAGCACACAGAATTCTACTGAATAAGGGTGATTAATACAACTAATATCATCACATCACTGTGAACCAGGCAAAGCATTCAAGATACAAAATAACAAGAGGTAAAACTTTGCCAGGTTTTTCATTTGTCTCCTCCAAGTAACAACATTGCTAATGCTAAACACACATTACCAAGGGGTGCTACTGCTTGGTCTCACTACATTAAACATTTATAAATTCATTACTTACTACTTTAAACATTCATTTATATTTTCTTACATGGAATTATTATGCATTTAGCTTTTATTCATTTAAAAAAGTTCCACTGCATTAGGTCTTCAAAGGGATTTCCAAAGTGTTCAATTACTTCTTCTAACTGTGGCTTTTTCTTTTTCTTGGAAAAAAGCCAGGTTCCCAGTCTTTGCACTTTCACTCTTACTCTCTTCATCCACTTGTTTCAGGGGTTGTGAAAAGAGGTTTTCTTTCATGACTGCCTCAACAGTGAGGGTTCCTTTCTAGCTTTAAAAAATTCAAGCTTAAAAAAAATTTAAACTGGCATCTTTATAATGCTGTAGCTTTTGCTCAGTGAGGAATCAAACCCTCTGAACAATGAATGCTTGTCTAAAGCAACTATTCACAGAAGGTACTGCCTTCTGGGGAATGAGGAAAGTTTCTACCTACAGACAAACGGGAGTAGCATAACAGAAGAGAACTGAACCCAGTGCAAAGTGCCTCACGTTCCCAGTGCTGAAACACGGAGATCAGTTACAGCCCCTCTGCTACAGACCCATTCTAAAAAGAATGCTAACGAATATCAAACAAGATCAAGCACAGTCCAGATGAGATCATGTGAATTCCTTTTAAATGTCTTTGATTTACAGATTTTTAAAAATGTTTGGAGAGGCTAGAGGCTAATCCACATGTGTGAACTAAAACTCGATGACAGAACTCAGTGAGAGCCTGAGAGGCAAACGGAATAAATCCCGAGAAAACTGTCTAGTATACATAAATAGCTCTACCAGTCACTTCAAAATTTAGTTCTATATCATTTAGACCATAAGATCTTTCAAAGGCCTCTGAAAGAAATACAGACCTAGTGAATCTTGTTTGTGTCATCTCTCTCACAGGGTATTAGCCCCTCTTATCCTGTGAAGGACATAAACCTATTAGAAAGAAATTTAAAAAGGAATGTTTTGCTTTATCTTTCTCCTAAAAGAGTGAGCCATCATGTCTGTTCATTTGTGCCTAGGTGAGAAAATATTTCAATTTCTTCATCCTGTTCCTGATACATTGGTGAAAAAAGGGGACAGGGCATGGAGAAGTTGACAGGGCTGGTGTACTTTCACTTTCTGAGTTCTCCTGTCTGCTTGGCCCCTCCTCCCCCTTCTCATTTCAGTCCCTCCCTAGTGCTGCACAGGTGGGGCTGCAGTGGTCTATGGAGACCTTACATTGGATTTACAAAGGAAAGGGATTGAGGGAATTCGGGGAAGCAGGGTGGCAGCAGACATGAGACAAGAGAAGAGTGGGGTAGGGATGTGAAGAGACAAACAGAAGCTTTCAGAGAAGACACATGGGAAATTTTAGAATAAGTTGGTACCTTATATTCCTTCCCATTCTGTCTTATCCTGGACCTCACTGTTAGTAAGTGGTAAAGTTAGACTAGGAAATGTTGAGGTCTTTTCTATTAGAGCACAAACACATCAAATTTCTTGGATGTATCTTGAAGAGACATCCAGTGGACAAAGGATACATCATTATTTTCCTTGAACGTGAAGCCGAAGAAGCTACTTTCTGGTTAATTCTGTTCCTTGAAAAGAAGAAAGTTATCTAATGATCTTAATATGTGGTCCCTTAAGTACCTATATGGAAAGTGGGGAAGGTGAAACCTTTACTTTAGATTCTTTCCCATACTTTTCCTTACATTAAATTATATGTATTTGTAGAAGTAACTTTAGATTTTTCTCCCTCTCTCGCCTGAAGATTTCCTCCCCTAGAGTCTAATGGCACGTATGGTAATTACAGTTTTCTTACAGACAGCATGAGAAGTAAGGGAGGCTGGGTGTGGACAGTCTTCGTAGATTGCTGAATACACCTGATTTATCCAGAGTGGTGCTGCCTCTTTTGATGTCTCATACTCGGTTTTCTCCAAAACACCATTCCATGTATATACTGCTTTTCATCCTATGCTTCCGTTAAATTTCTGTAGCAAAAATTGTGGCAAAGAATTCCCCCAATTCAGCCTTTGGAAGGAAGAGATTTCAATCCAGTTTTAGGGGCTTGAGAAAGAGCAATTGAGAGCTTTTCAAATATATGTTTATAAAATCAACAAATGTAAATTTTGCCCATTATTACTGTTGATATTGTTGAGTTTCTTGGAAGTGAGTGGCAATATTAGTGCTTTAGCAATTCAGTTTTTATTTTTCTGTCTGTTTCTTTATTATTCAGGGAATGGGTGTGGAACATGTGGTTTATAGAGGCTTCTTTCTCTGTCTTCCAGAATGATCTGGTTTACTGCTCTTTAGCACTTCTTAATATTAGATAAAAAATGAAAGAAGTGAACACAAACTAAGATAGCTTACCACTCTTCTAACCTTTTAAACATTAGAAAAAGAGAAGATTGATAATAAAAACTAAAATGCAGTTCTCGTATATCCAAGCATTCTTTTATCATTATTTCCATACATAATCAAGAAGTATGTAGATAATAACCATGTGAGATATAATTACTATATTAAATGGTTACGTAGAATAGTTTGGGTTTTTAGGTAATAGTTATATTTGCTTACATTAAGTTGTTTTCTTTTCTACTAGTAATACTTTAGAATTTAATCACTGATATTCATGCAAAAGAGGTCTTACAACTCACACTTTTTATTAAGAACTATTAATCTAAGTTACATGAACAATTAATAAAAGCAAACTAAAAGCTGGTATGCATGTTCATAAGGTTGATTCTCCATCTGCTATTTTAATGTTCTTATCAAAGAAAAACAAAATTTCTAGATCTCATACATACAGCTTTGACATAGAGGTTAACCAAATTCTTTCTATCCTTTCCTACTCCCTTCCAATGAGAAGCACGGATATGCAGGTATTTGGGAATTTTAAAGCAGACTGATCATTGTTTCAGTCTCAGGCAAGACAGGTTCCAAGGCAAAAAGCATTAAAGGGGGCACAAATTATCTTATTTAATAGCACATAATAAAGGTATAATTGGCATGAAACTTTAAGAACTCGCAGAGACCAACATATCTAAAAAAGAAATTCTTTAAAAAAATAGAACTTAAACCAAATATAAATAGAACTAAAATGCAAAAATTCAACATATTTACACTTCAAATATTATTTTGATATTTTGATCTGAAGTTGACAAAATTGAAATAGAAATATAAACACTTTTAGTCAACTTCATGTCATGAACTATAAGGGATTTTTTTCCCTAAATATTTGTTATTTATATATTTGAAAACAGATCACACCATAGGGAAAAAATCTAAATAAATATAAAAGCAGAAATTGCACATGCTATAATTTTGACTAAGATGTATTAAAATTAGATATTAACCTAAGTTTGAACAAGAAAAAAGAAAAGAAAAGTAAGACCTCAAACAACCATTAACTACAGCTTTAAATCATGATCCTTCATTAATGGGCCAAAGAAAAATTAAAAAGATCATCACATCTATTTATAAGTTAATGAGCAAATGTATACCACACATCCCCATTATATGACTAAAGTTACATTCAAAGGAAATTTCTAACATTATATGTCTTCACTATCAAATAGGAATGAAAATAAGTTAATTACTGCACTAAGCAGACCATTCACATTTCATAAAAAAAGGAATCATATTAATAAGACAAGGAGCATCATTTTTGACACAATATAAAGCAATTTAAGGAAGTCTTGAAATCTAATGAAGGAAAGGGAAACAAATACAAAACTCAGATAGATAAAAATAAAAATAATAACTAATATTTACTTAGTACTTACTATGTGTTGGGTACTCTTAAATAAGCACATTATCTGTGTTAACCCATGAAATCTTCACTTTTAAACACTATGAGATAGAAATGATCCCTTTCCTTCATTCAGACCTATGAAACACTGAAACACAAAGACGAGGACATGTCCTAGATCAAAAGGCAGTATGTGGCTGGAATCTTCCATGTTCTAATAGACATATTTCTGCCTAAATTTCTTCTGGTATGCTCTGTGGTTCATGTGTTATTCACTTGTTAATTTTCTTAAATTACTAAACTGTATTGTTATATATGTCCTTTATTTAAAATGCTGATAGTTGTGGAATTTTTTATTGTATGTTTTCATCAGACTGTAAATTCTTCAAAAGTAAAAGGTTATTTTATCTTGTTTTTTCTTTGTTCTTTTTGTCTTTTTGTTTGTTTGTTTGTTTTAAATCTTTGTAGTCTAAAGATCTAACAGGATGCTTAGGCCAGAATATTACTCAAAAATTGTTGACCGAATAAATGAATGAATGAATGAATGAGTGAATTCTGTAGGGCACATCTCAAGTGCATTAGTATATGGACTTGGTCTTGAATTGTAGTAACAGATAAAGTACAAATAGTTGCTAGGCTGTATGGCTTATAAAGGCCAAGACCAAGTCTCTCTCTTCTGTATTTGTTATAACCCCTGCAATTAGTGTAATACTTAGTCCAGAATAAGGGCTAAGTAAAGAAGAGCTGATTTACTAAGTGAATGAATTAGTTTGACCATTCATCCTCCAAAATAGGGACAAGAACTCTAGCCTTCACAGCTATGATCACTTGATGAAATGCACCCTGAAACAGTCAAAGAATTAGTCTTCTTGCTACTGCACTCACCACAGCAACATTAGGTTGTGATGCCTTGTGATAATCTTGTGATTTATGTAGCAATATTAGACATATCTAAGAATGAGAAATAAATTTGATTAATCTGAGTCACTAATTATATATCTTATATTGTATTATGTTTATAAATAATACAGCTTCACACTTTCCCTGCAACTATAATTTTAGATTAGAAATAAATAAATATCATGTATAACTTATGCTACTGGTATATACAATCAAATATTGAATAGCTTTCCAAGAGAATTTTGCAAAATTGATAATAAATATGCAGCATGTGATATTTTGGCTGGTGCTGAAGTGATTTATTTAAATGTGTCTGTTAACAAATGTATTTTCCTCAGTTTAAATGGTTCAGGATTTTCTTCTTTTTTCTTTTTTACTAGTGAATAGAAAAACTTCCTTTTTCCATTTAATGTAGTTATTGGTCAACAGGACTTTGGAATATACAGTTGATCTATGAGCAATGCACATGTTAGGGGCTCTGACTTTTATGGAGTCAAAAATTCATATTTTTAACTTTTGGCTCCCCAAAAACTTAACTGCTAATAGTCTAGAGTTGACTAGAAGCCTTATCAATACAGTCAATTAAAAAAAAATTATGGGGAGGGAGGCAAGATGGTGGAAAAGTAGGGGATCTCGTTTTATCTGGTCCCTTGAATTGAGCTAGATAGATATCAAATCATTCTAATACTGATGAATTCAACCTCTTATGTTAGAAAACAATTGCTGAAATTCTACAAATAGAAAAGTGGCCACTTACTGCAAGGTATGAGGTGCAAACAAGTGAATCTGAGGGGATATATAGGAAGATAAGGGGTGGGGTGATGGACCCTCCATAAACCAGCTGCTGGAAAGTGATATAGCCCTGGAGAGCAAAATCTGAACTTTTAGAAGTCTGCTCTAGTGGGGGATATTTCTGCCTGAAAGGTGCTCAGGTGGTGAAGCAGGGCAGAATCCTAGGTGGGACAGTGTGATCTCAGGATCCCTGGAGTCACAGAAAGAACAGGGGTACCTGAGCTAGTAGAATTCCCAAGCACGGGAGCAAGGGAAACTGTCTATGGTCAGTGAGTCCAGGAGTGGGCTTTCAGCCAGTTTGCCATTAACCCAGAACCTGGGTACTGGTCAACTTCTCTCTGTGGAGGGGCCTGCAAAGGGCAGAAATGTAGGGATCCTTCTCCTTCTCCTAGGAGGATCAACTTAGATGAGCACCATAGGAGTCTGTAGAGTTTGGCCTCACACAAAAGTGAAGACTGCTTTTCCCTGAGGGCTTCTGAAAGAAAGGGGGACTTACCAAAGAGAGAGGCTTTATGAAAGCTTTCAGGGAACAAAAGTCACATAGAGCAACAGGAGGAGCTTACACTGAGCCCTGCCTCCTGGAAAGGGGTGGTGCAACTCTGCCCAGGCAAAGACAGCCTGAGAATCAGTGCAGCAGGCCACTCCCACAGAAGACCAGCTGCAACATCAGGCGAATACCAAGTTTATGGAGCACATATGACTCCAAAAACTCTAGCTCAAGGAGAAAATAGTATATAGAATTTGACTTTTTTTCCTCAAGATGCTTTTATCTTTCAGTTTACAATTTTCCCTTTCTTCTTTTTCTTTTTTCCTTTTCAACTAATTTCTTATTTTTAGCAACTCTTTAAGTCTTTGTTTAACTTTCATTTTAATATTTACAATTTATATATATATTCTTCATTTTTGGCTTCCTTTTACTGTATTCAATTTTACATATGTAAGTTTTGCTATCTTTACAATTTTAGGATTTAGTGTCTTCTAACCAATAGACCAAAATACACCTAGGACCAAGTGGAGCAGCCTGTTTTGTTCACCTGGGAGTTTATAGTCTCTCTTCCTCCCCCACTCCTTTTCTTCTCCTCTTTCTTTTCTTTTTTCGTTTCTGACATTTTTTAATTTTCTAGTGTGTATTTCACTTGAGTCATGCTTGATATTTTTGATCTTGTTCTTTTATTCATTCTTCTCTGAGCACAATGACTAGAAGGAGGAATTCACAACAGAAGAAGGAACTAGAGGTAATACTTTCTGTCACAGATCTAATCAACATGGATGTAAGTAAAATGTCAGAGCTGGAATTCAGGACAATGATTATAAAGTTACTAGCTGGGATTAAAAAAATCATTAAAGAGTGCCTGGGTGGCTCAGTGGGTTAAGCCGCTCCGCTGCCTTCGGCTCAGGTCATGATCGCAGGGTTCTGATGGTCCCTGCATCAGGCTCTCTGCTGAGCAGGGAGCCTGCTTCCCTCTCTCTTTCTCTGCCTGCTTGTGATCTCTCTCTGTCAAATAATTAAATAAAACAACTTTTTAAAAAATCATTAAAGACACTGGAGAATCTCTTGTTTAGAAATAAAATATAATTAGGCCAAAAACAAAAATACTTTAACTGAGAGGATGTCTAAAACAGATGCTTTAAAAGCTAGGATAAATGAGGCAGTAGAGTGACAAGAAGACAAGATGACAGAAAGGAAGGAAGCTGAGGAAAAGAGAGAAAAACAACTAATGGACCATGAGAGGAGATTTCAAGAAATCAGCAATACTATAACGTGAAAAAATATTAGAATTATTGGGTCCCACAGGAAGAAGAAAGAGAGAGAGAGAGACAGACAGAAGTTATATTTGAACAAATCATAGCTGAGAAGTTCTTTAATCTGGGAAGGAATCAGGCGTTCATGTCCAGGAGGTAGAGAGAACTCCCCTCAAAATCAATGAAAATAGATCCACACCCTGACATATAATAGTGAAGTTTGCAAATTTCAGAGATAAAGAGAAAATCCTGAAAGCAGTTTGAGGCAAGAGTTCCTTAACCTACAATGGTAGAAACATTAGACTGGCAGCAGCCCTATCCACAGAAACCTGGCAGGCCAGAAAGGGCTGGCATCATATATTCAGGATATTAAATGAAAAAAACATGTGGCCAAGAATACTTTACAAGACTGTCATTCAAATGGAAGGAGAGATAAAGAACTTCCAGGA